>NC_064858.1:83994142-84054142 GCF_024139225.1 Suncus etruscus
GATGACTATACATGGATGTACATGGAATATATTATACTGAGTAAAATAAATCAGAGGGAGAGAGATAGACACAAAATAGTCTCACTCATCTATGAGTTTTATAAAAAATTAAAGACATTATTGTAATAAATCCCAGAGACAATAGAGTAAGGGCTGGAAGAGCCAGAATGACCAGCTTACAATTTGAACCTTACCACAAAGAATGGTGAATGCTATTAAGGAAATAATTATACTAACAACTAGTGTGACAATGTTTAAGAGTGAGAGAAGTAGAATGCATGGTGAGGGAGAGGGAGGGGACTGGTAAAGAGGGTATTCTTTTTATGACTAAAACCCAAATACAATCATACTTATAATCATGGTACCTAAATAAAGATTTTATATATTTAAAAAAAGGTCACTATGACAAATGTTCAGAGTGAATGACCCTCCCTATAATATAAAATTTGGGATTCCCTATTACTATTAAATAAACAACTTTTTTCTATATGTAGATTTCCAATTTGAATGTGCCTATACAAAAAAGAAATAATGCCGCATGATACTACTCTGCATATGGGGATAATATAACAAGCTAAGTAATACCTATGACCTGGTTCTAACATGAACTTAGAACCTAAAAGACTAGAACTTTCTTTTTTTTTTTTTTTTTTTTTTTTTTTTTTTGGTTTTTGGGCCACACCCGGCATTGCTCAGAGATTACTCCTGGCTGTCTGCTCAGAAATAGCTCCTGGCAGGCACGGGGGACCATATGGGACACAGGGCTTTGAACCAACCACCTTTGGTCCTGGATCAGCTGCTTGCAAGGCAAACGCCGTTGTGCTCTCTCTCCGGGCCCAAGACTAGAATTTTCTACTAAATAAATACAAAAAGAGAATTGGGAAAACTACATCTACATAAGAAAATACACAATAAGGAGTGAGTAAGAAATGGCTGCATGTGGGGGTTTCCAGGCAGAGTGCTGATTGCTCTACCTGCAGAGTCTCCACCTGGCTGTGCTTCTTCTGAGGAAACTGAGGACCTGAAGGGAGCCCTGTCCTACTCTTCTCTGTCTTTCCTGAACTCTGGAAGCTCTCCTCAGAGCTCTGGGAAGCGAACTCCAAAAAAACTACTTTCGGGAGCTAGCCAGCGAGCCAGAGAGTGAGTAAGAAATGGCTGGATGTGGGGGTTTCCAGGCAGAGTGCTGATTGCTCTACCTGCAGAGTCTCCACCCGGCTGTACTTCTTCTGAGGAAGCTGAGGACCTGAAGGGAGCCCTGTCCTACTCTTCTCTGTCTTTCCTGAACTCTGGAAGCTCACCTCAGAGCCCTGGGAAGCGAACCCCCAAAAAACTGAAGCTACCCAGCAAATGAGTGAGTAAGAAATGGCTGGATGTGGGGGTTTCCAGGCAGAGTGCTGATTGCTCTACCTGCAGAGTCTCCACCCGGCTGTGCTTCTTCTGAGGAAACTGAGGACCTGAAGGGAGCCAGGTCCTACTCTTCTCTGTCTTTCCTGAACTCTGGAAGCTCTCCTCAGAGCCCTGGGAAGCGAACCCCAAAGAAACTACATTCGGAAGCTACCCAGCGAGCCAGTGAGTGAGTAAGAAATGGCTGGATGTGGGGGTTTCCGGGCAGAGTGCTGATTGCTCTACCTGCAGAGTCTCCACCCGGCTGTGCTCCTTCTGAGGAAACTGAGGACCTGAAGGGAGCCCTGTCCTACTCTTCTCTGTCTTTCCTGAACTCTGGAAGCTCACCTCAGAACCCTGGGAAGCAAACCCCCCAAAAACTGAAGCTACCCAGCAACTCTCCTCAGAGTCTTGGGAAGTGACCCCAAAAATACAGCATTCTGAAGCTGCCAAGCAAGCGAGTGAAAACTACGCCTGTCCAGTGGGGCCCGACTGTGAAAAACTGTGAGTGCTGCCTGTGTGTGTCTCTCTACTATCCTGCTGCGTGAACCTCTTGAGAGTGGGCTGAAAAGAGGCTCCAGAAGGCACTTAGCTCCACTTCGATACACAGCCGTGCACTCTTTCTAAAAAAATAACACCATCACAAGAAGAAGAAAAAAAAACACACTAAGAAATGTGTTGGATCACAGAAGCAAGAACTTCTCTCCAGACTGTCTTCTCTTCTGCATGCTCGGGCCTAAGATTTGATCCTGTGTGAGGCTTCATCCACGGAAGACTCCCCTACCTTGGAGGCAAGCAGGCCCATCCAGAAAGGGCAGAGCCAGAGAAGTGTGCTGCCTGCATCATATAACCAATGAATACCACCACAACACGTAGAAAAACCCACAATACAAGTGTGACAATGGGGAAACGCAGGCCAGCATCAGACATAGAGAATGAAGATGACAATTCTGATGACCAGTTAATGACCAATCAACCTCTCAGATAAGGACTTTAGAGTAGCAATATGGAAGATGCTCAAAGACCTCAAAAAAACCATGGATAGAGTGGAACAGAACACTAATGATAATCAAGAAAATATGAAGACAGAAATCACAAAACTCCAAACTGAAATAACATGTCAACTAACAACACTGAAAAATTCAGTAAACGAAGTGAATGACAAAATGGATAAGCTCTGGGACAGGGTATCAGAAGCTGAGAATAGACTTGGTGCTGTGGAAGATGAGATACATAACAATTCCATACAGCAGGAGAGATTGGACAAAAAACTTAAAGCAAATGAACAGACAATGGAAAAATTAGTCAAAGAATGGGAACAGATGAAAATAGAAGTCTATGATAAGATCAACAGAAACAACTTAAGAATCATTGGAGTCCCAGAGACCCAGGAAGAAAATTTCCAGGAAGAATCAACGGTCAAGAACATCATTAAAGAGAAACTTCCAGAGCTAAAGAATATATGTGATCAAATCCTGCGTGCTCGAAGAGTACCAACCAAAAGAGACCCAAGAAAAACCACCCCAAGACACATCCTAGTCACAATGACAAATCCCACAGATAGAGACAGAATTCTGAAAACAGCAAGATCAAAAGGGGAAATTACATTCAAGCAAGCATCCTTGAGATTTACAGCAGACCTGTCACCAGAAACACTCAATGCCAGAAAGCAGTGGTGGGATATTGTGACAAGACTGAATGAAATAAATGCTTCACCTAGAATACTGTACCCAGCAAAACTCACTTTCCGGTTTGACGGAAGAATACATGGTTTCACAGACAAAAAACAGCTCAGAAACTTTATAGACTCAAAATCAGTCTTAAGAGAAAAACTGAAAGACCTAATTTAAAACAAGACTAACCAAAAGACACACCAAATTTCGATATAAAGATGGCATTAAATCCCAGGACAATTCTTTCTCTCAACGTCAATGGACTAAATGCACCAGTTAAGAGACACAGAGTGGCTAAATGGATCAAAAAACTCAATCCAACCTTCTGCTGCCTACAAGAAACGCACCTGAATAGTCAGAACAAACATAGACTCAAAATAAAAGGCTGGAGAAAAATTACCAAGCAAACAACACCCATAAAAAAGCTGGAGTGGCCATACTAATATCAGATAATGCAAACATTATACTCAGGAAGGTTGTAAGGGACAAATATGGACATTTTATATTAATCAAGGGATATGTAGAGCAGAAAAAAATAACTCTCCTAAACATATATGCACCAAATGAGGGGCCAGCAAAATATTTAAAACAACTGTTGACAAATCTGAAAAACAATATCAATAACAACACAATAATTGTGGGGGACCTCAACACTGCTTTGTCAACACTGGATAGGTCAACCAGACTGAAACCCAACAAGAATATACTAGACCTGAGGAGAGAAATGGAAGAAAGAGGCCTAGTGGATATATATAGGACACTTCATCCCCAGAAACCTGGATACACATTCTTCTCCAATGTACATGGGACATTCTCCAGGATAGACTACATGCTGGCACATAAAACATACCTCCATAAGATCAAGAGGATAGAAATTTTGCAGACTACCTTCGCTGACCACAAGGCTCTGAAATTATTTGTGAATTCCAAAGGGACTCAGAAGAAAAACTTTAACACCTGGAAGTTAAACAACCTCATACTCAATAACCAGTGGGTCCGAGATGAGATCAAGGAGGAAATCAAAAGGTTCCTGGAAACAAATGACAATAAAGACACAAACTATCAGAACTTATGGGACACAGCAAAAGCAGTACTGAGAGGAAAATTTATAGCTTTGCAAGCACACATCAGGAAAAAAGAAGGAGCTTACCTGAGTAGCTTAATGACACAGCTAATAGAACTAAAAAGTACTCAACAAAAGGACCCATAAATAGGAAGACAGAAGGAAATAACAAAGCTGAGAGCAGAAATCAACGAAGTGGAAACCCAAAAAACAGTCCGAAAGATCAACGAAAGCAGAAGTTGGTTCTTTGATAAAATAAACAAGATTGATAGACCACTGGCAAACCTAACAAAGAAAGAGAGAGAGAGAAACTTGATAACTCGTATTAGGAATGAAAAAGGAGAGATCACTACTGATATGACAGAGATTCAAAGGGTAATCAAAAACTACTTTGAAAAACTCTATGCCACTAAAAATGAGAACCTGGAAGAAATGGATAAATTCTTGGACTCTTATAATCTTCCACGGTTGAAAGAAGAGGATGTAGCATATCTAAACACCCCCATCACCATTGATGAAATAAAAATGGTAATCAAAAGTCTGCCCAAAAACAAAAGCCCAGGCCCAGATGGATTCACTAATGAATTCTATCAAACTTTCCAAGAGGAACTACTACCAATCCTGGCAAGACTCTTTCATGAAATTGAACAAGTGGAAACACTCCCAAATAGCTTTTATGAAGCCAACATCACCTTGATACCTAAACCAGACAGAGATGCCACCAAAAAAGAAAATTACAGACCAATATCGCTGATGAATGCAGATGCAAAGATCCTCAACAAAATCCTGGCAAATAGGATTCAATACCTCATTAAGAAGATCATCCACTACGATCAAGTAGGTTTCATCCCAGGAATGCAAGGCTGGTTTAACATCCGTAAGTCTATCAACATAATACACAACATCAACAACAAGAAAAATAAAAACCACATGATCATATCAATAGATGCAGAGAAAGCATTTGATAAGGTCCAACACCCATTCTTGATCAAAACTCTCAGCAAGATGGGAATGGAAGGAACCTTTCTCAATATAGTGAAGGCCATCTACCACAAGCCAGTGGCAAATATTATCCTCAATGGAGAAAAACTAAAAGCCTTCCCTCTAAATTCTGGCACAAGACAAGGCTGTCCTCTCTCACCACTCCTATTCAACATAGCACTGGAAGTACTTGCTATAGCGATTAGGCAAGAAAAAGATATCAAGGGAATCCAGATAGGAAAGGAAGAAGTCAAGCTCTCACTGTTTGCAGATGACATGATGCTCTACTTAGAAAACCCTAAAGACTCTACCAAAAAGCTTCTAGAAACAATAGACTCATATAGCAAGGTGGCAGGCTACAAAATTAACACACAAAAATCAATGGCCTTTCTATACACCAATAGTAATAAGGAAGAAATGGACATTAAGAAAACAACCCCATTCACAATAGTGCCACACAAACTCAAATATCTTGGAATCAACTTGACTAAAAATGTGAAGGACCTATACAAAGAAAACTATAAAACTCTGCTCCAAGAAATAAGAGAGGACACGCGGAAATGGAAACACATACCCTGCTCATGGATTGGCATGATTAACATCATCAAAATGGCAATACTCCCCAAGGCATTATACAGATTCAACGCTATCCCTCTAAAGATACCCATGACATTCTTCAAAGAAGTGGATCAGGCACTTTTGAAATTTGTTTGGAACAATAAACACCCTAGAATAGCTAAAGCAGTCATTGGGAAAAAAGAATATGGGAGGAATTACTTTCCCCAACTTTAAACTTTACTACAAAGCAATAGTTATCAAAACAGCATGGTATTGGAATAAGGACAGACCCTCAGATCAGTGGAATAGGCTTGAATACTCAGAAAATGTTCCCCAGACATACAATCACCTAATTTTTGATAAAGGAGCAGGAAATCCTAAATGGAGCAAAGAAAGCCTCTTCAACAAGTGGTGTTGGCACAACTGGCTAGCCACTTGCAAAAAATTAAACTTAGAACCCCAGCTAACATCATGTACAAAGGTAAAATCCAAATGGATTAAAGACCTCGATATCAGACCCCAAACCATAAGATATATAGAACAACACATAGGCAAAACTCTCCAGGACATTGAGACTACAGGCATCTTCAAGGAGGAAACTGCACTCTCTAAGCAAGTGAAAGCAGAGATTAACAGATGGGAATATATTAAGTTGAGAAGCTTCTGCACCTCAAAGGAAATAGTGCCCAGGATACAAGAGCCACCCACTGAGTGGGAGACACTATTCACCCAATACCCATCAGATAAGGGGCTAATCTCTAAAATATACAAGGCACTGACAGAAATTTACAAGAAAAAAACATCTAATCCCATCAAAAAATGGGGAGAAGAAATGAACAGACACTTTGACAAAGAAGAAATACAAATGGCCAAAAGACACATGAAGAAATGCTCCACATCACTAATCATCAGGGAGATGCAAATCAAAACAACAATGAGATACCACCTCACACCACAGAGAATGGCACACATCACAAAGAATGAGAACAAACATTGCTGGCGGGGATGTGGAGAGAAAGGAACCCTTATCCACTGCTGGTGGGAATGCCGTCTAGTTCAACCTTTATGGAAAGCGATATGGAGATTCCTCCAAAAACTGGAAATCGAGCTCCCATACGATCCAGCTATACCACTCCTAGGGATATACCCTAAGAACACAAAAATACAATACAAAAATCCCTTCCTTACACCTATATTCATTGCAGCACTATTTACCATAGCAAGACTCTGGAAACAACCAAGATGCCCTTCAACAGACGAATGGCTAAAGAAACTGTGGTACATATACACAATGGAATATTATGCAGCTGTCAGGAGAGATGAAGTCATGAAATTTTCCTATACATGGATGTACACAGAATCTATTATGCTGAGTGAAATAAGTCAGAGAGAGAGAGAAAAACGCAGAATGGTCTCACTCATCTATGGGTTTTAAGGAAAATGAAAGACATTCTTGCAATAATAAATTTCAGACACAAAAGAGAAAAGAGCTGGAAGTTCCAGCTCACCTCAGGAAGCTCACCACAAAGAGTGATGAGTTTAGTTAGAGAAATAACTACATTTTGAACTGTCCTAATATTGAGAATGTATGAGGGAAATGCAGAGCCTGTTTAGAGTACAGGCAGGGGTCGGGTGGGGAGGAGGGAGATTTGGGACATGGGTGATGGGAATGTTGCACTGGTGATGGGTGGTGTTCCTTTTATGACTGAAACCCAAACACAATCATGTATGTAATCAAGGTGTTTAAATTAAAAAAAAAAGAAAAAAATAAAGAAAATGCAACAGGGATTTAAAGAAAAGAGATATTAACTCCAACTGGGCAAACTTGAGCAAACAAATAAACTCCACAGCTGGTGCAATAAAATGTGATTTAAAAAGAAAAAAAAAGAAAATACACAATAAGACATATACCTCTTAAGGAAATACATCTAAAGATATGTACAAAGGAAATATACATATCCCCCTTATGTCTTCTGACAAGGTGGATAAAATTTGGAGCACAGCTTCAGCATGCAACATGGTCTTGTGGAGTCTGAAAAACTGGTCACAGCTGTCACAGATCAGAAAATGTCCTCAAGCTAGAGGTCCCTCAAAAGAAAAATCTGGTAAGAGTAACAGTCCACAGCAAAGAGAGGTAGGAGAAAGGGGCCTCCAAGAGCAAATCAGCAGAGCAGCAGCAGCAGCTTCTTCCTGACTGAGGCAAGGCACTCTGGGAGGATATCCATTCACTTTGGGAACTGAGTGGCAGCTGGTTGGGATGTGGGGAGTGTTCCAGTTCCCAAGGAGTTAAAAACTGAGGGTAAACATTTAAATAGAAAGACAGATCAGGAGTGAGAATGAAAAGGTAGAAAAGGATTTGTAAAGTGGTAAGGAGTGGAGAGTATAAAGGAAGGGTAATGCATAACAGGGGAGAAGGACTATGTACTACATAGATAAGCATTATGTACAATACAGACAGACTTTAGACAGACATAGAGGTGGCCAACATATGCACCCATAAACAGAAAGTGAAGATTGACCCATAGGATGCATTTGAAAAACTGACCCAGGTGGAATGGGTCAGAGCACTTGAAGCAATAGCAAAGCAGTAGGGGGTTTGCCTTGCACATAGCTGACCCAGGACTGACTGGATTCAATCCCAAAATCCCATATGGTACCCCAAGCCAAGAGCAATTTCTGAGACAAAAGCAAGAGTAACCCCTGAGCATCACTGGGTGTGACCCAAAAACATATATATATATATATGTATATATATATATGTATATATGTGTATGTATATATATATGTATATATGTGTATGTATATATATATGTATATATGTGTATGTATATACATATATATATATGAAATAACGGAATCTGAAAAACACGGTAGCTCAATTAAAAATAAAAGAATAATGCCACATGATACTACAGTGCATATGGGGGTAAAACTAACAAGCTAAACAATCCCTATAATCTGGTTCTAACATGAACTCAGAACCCAAGAGAAAATTATCTACTAGTATTTCCTACTAATAGATTCAAAAAAAAAAAGGAATGGTTAAACTAACTCTACATAAGAAAATAGATAAGAATTATACCTATTAAGGTAATACATCTAAAGAAATGCATAAAAGAAATACACATATCCTCTTTTAAGTCTTTTGAATTACTAGCGATAAGGTCCAGAGCACAGTTTCAGCCTACAAAATGATCTTGTGGAATCTGAAAAATGACTCCCAGCAGTCACATATCAGGAAATGTCATCAAGATGGGAGTTTCTCAAAAATCGAATATGGGAAAGTGCAAAGTAGCAAAGGGAAGTGGGAGAAAAGGGGCCACTGAGAGCAACTCAGCAGGAGTGGAGATGGAAGCTTCTTCTCAGGCTGGGGCAAGGTGGTCTGGGAATCTATCTTTTCACTTAAGAATCTGGTTGGCAGTTGGTTGGGGTGGAAGGAACGTTCTGGTTTCTGACTGGCTCCAGGGGGCAGAAGAACAGGGATGGTGCTGAACTCCTAAAGTTCTTGAACAGACTATATACATGGTTGGTGAGCTTCTGTGTTGTTTATCCATTGTGATCATTGTGTTTTTTACATATTGCTCTGAGGATTATTGACTGGAACACAAAGAAAGTAGCCACATTGCCCTTGGTGTGAAAATGCCACTTAGAAGTCAGAAATTGAAGCTCACAGGTGGTCTGACTTTCTACCTGTTTCCTGGGACACTGTGGCTTGGCACACCTGAGATGGCTAGAAAACCCCTTCCCTAGCCCTAGTGTTTCTCTTTCCTTCAGAGCACATTGACCCTGGTAAGAATGGCTCTTCTGAGTCACAGAGACAACACTGCTGATCAGTATCTTTGCCTCAGGAAATGGAGATGGGAATATTGTAAACCTGAAATTATATTATTTTTAAAATAACCAAATCACAACATCTAAAAGCAAAAAAGTTTAAATGTAAACTATTATTTTATGGTTTGTGGGGCCACACTCAGCTAGTCTCAGAGATTATTACTAGTTCTACAATCAGAGATCACTCTATGGTGGAGGACCTTTCAGAGTGCGCAGGGATAGCTCCTAGATTGCAGATTAAAAGCACACACCCTAACTATTATGGTACAACTCTAGCCTTACCATTAAAAATATTTTTAATGCCAGAGTAACTTTCCTATTTTGTAGAGAAAATGGAAGAAGGATACAAGACCCCTGACCTTTCTACCTCTTTTCAGAAAACAATTATCAGAGCACAAAACACAATGAGTAAAGAGGCAACAGAATATGGAAACCTGGAACTTTAGCTCATGTTATTTAACCACCACAAGCAAAATCAACATATCAATGGAAGGCAAATACCCTAAACTCTTTGTCCTATACTTTAGAATTCATGTGATGCTATTTGTTCTATGCCAATAATATATATATATATAATTGATAATA
Organism: Suncus etruscus; assembly: GCF_024139225.1. Classification (NCBI taxonomy): domain Eukaryota; kingdom Metazoa; phylum Chordata; class Mammalia; order Eulipotyphla; family Soricidae; genus Suncus; species Suncus etruscus. The sequence goes on from NC_064858.1 coordinate 84,004,217, forward strand.
ATATTTAAGGTAGGTTGTTCCACATTATGTCCAGCATCTAGAAAATTGATCATTTCACAAGGCATTTGTACCATATCTGTTCTGTTAATTTCCTCCATGTCTCCTTGGACTTCTTCCCCAGTCCCCTATGAAAATTCAGTACTGGGGTTCTCAGCAAAGAGAGCTCATTAGCATGATCTGAATGGGAGCCTCCAGGGATCTTTTCTCCTTTCCTCAAATGATAATGCTTAGGTCTCCTCTGAATAGAACATTTAAAATATGCTTCAGTCTGTTATAAAAATCAGAAGAAAGATATACTCTCTCTCACAGAATAGAATAAAAGAAATAAATTTGGAAGCAGGTTATAGGTGCACTCCCTATGATCACTATTATAAATAAGCTTAATGTAAATAAATCACATGGTAAAATTATTTGCTACTTAGATTGCATTTAAATTTATATGAAAATTAGTGTGAACTGAAATTAGATATATTTTTACTACTGAATATTTATTTTTGTAAACTTTATTATAACTCAATCAATACTGAGTGGTGGGACAGTAAATAAATTAAATTGTATGCCTTCTTACTTCCACTTCCGACTTCTAAATTGTGATTTATTCCATGAACTTGTGTGAGCAAAATCTCACAGCACTATCCTGAAGCTTAAGGTAAGTACATATCTGCTTCTATAATATCTGTTACCTCTCTATGATTATTAAACAAAATTAAATTAAATATTTTATTTTAAAAGAGCATATGTGTAAGGCTGTAGAGATAACATTGAAGACTTGGTCAAACCAAGTTCAATCAGAAGCCATATGTTTCCCCAACCTAGTCAAAAGTGATTCTGAGTGTTAAGCCAGAAGTAAGCTCTGAGCACAAGGCAGTCGCCAAAAAAGGGGAAAAGTTCTCTGTCTTAGAAAATATTAACAGTAAGGCGCCTGCCTTGCCTGCGCTAGCCTTGGACGGACCGCGGTTCGATCCCCCGGTGTCCCATATGGTCCCCCAAGCCAGGAGCAACTTCTGAGCACATAGCCAGGAGTAACCCCTGAGCGTTACCGGGTGTGGCCCAAAAACAAAAAAAAAAAAAAAAACAAACAAAAAAAAAACCCCAAAAAAAAAGAAAATATTAACAGTAGAGAAATGTATCAGTCAAATGCAGCAGCTTTACTAACAGTTTCAGTTATCCAAATACTACATTCAAATATTGTGGTTCCAGATCCATGGACCATGAACATAAAAATAGAAACTTAATATTTTATCTCACATATATGACATATATTTATGATAAACATAAATAGAAGTAGGTCAAATGTGACCATATAATACTCTACTAATGTGTGAGTGCTTTTGAATGTATCTGAAAGGAAAGAGAATCTGCCTCTCATTCTAAAAAGTCTATAGTTTTCAGCCAAGTGTTCTGGCAGTTTGGTAGCCTGTTGAGGTCTGGATATGCCAGAATATTTTCCCCTATAAAATGGTTTCCAATACCTTTCTTTTTATTAATATTTTTTACAAAAATCATACTAACATTTTACTAATAGTTTAACTATCATTTTACTAACAATTTTTACTAACATTGCTGTAATGAATATAATTCTAAGGATTTTTATAGTAAAGTTATTAAAAATGTGTGTGATAGAATATGAAGGTTTAATTAATATGATGGCACAAGGTGTTAGGTGCCTGACTTGCCAGTGCTAGCCTAGGATGGACCCGGGTTCGATCCCCGAGTGTGCCATATGGTTCCCCAAGTCAGGAGGGACTTCTGAGAGCATAGCCGAGAATAACCCCTGAGCATCACTGGTGTAGCCAAAAAAAAAAAAATAATCATAATAAAAAGGTGTCTTCCACAGACTAAAATGTAGTGAGCAAAAATTATAAGAGGCTAGACACAGATGACACTGGACGAGTTAAGATGTTCTAGAGGGGACCTGGAGAGATAGCACAGTGGTGTTTGCCTTGCAAGCAGCCGATCCAGGACCAAAGGTGGTTGGTTCGAATCCCGGTGTCCCATATGGTCCCCCGTGCCTGCCAGGAGCTATTTCTGAGCAGACAGCCAGGAGTAGCCCCTGAGCACCGCCAGGTGTGGCCCAAAAACCAAAAAAAAAAAAAAAAAAAAAAAAAAAAAAACCAGTAAAAATAGTTCCAGATATCGTGTGATGTAATGTTAATTATGACAGGGAAATGCGTGTTCAAGTTGAATACCAAGATAATCATAAAAAGGTAAAAGTTTCCAGAGTATTTTTGATATCTGAGCAGTTTTTTTATTAAAATGGAAGACTTTCTCAAAAAAATTAAAACTATTATGACAAGTTAGTTGAAATAGTACAAAGATTAAGGCTCAGTTCTCAGCCAGATCTTCCACCAGTTAAAGTTCATTGAACATCCAGTCCAGTAAAGCCAAACACTCAGAGGGTCCCCTAATCACCACTTTAGGTCTTTCAATAAAAGAATATTATGACCAATAATCCCGTAATTTCATTTCTAATAATATGCAACTTATTATCTACTAACATTGCAAGCCCCTCTCAATCAGAAAAGTTAAAGTATGAAATAGGGGAATCCAGATAAAGGAAACATTTTTTGTTTTTAATCCTATCACGCACATTGGAAATTTAAAAAGATTTGTTCATAAGATAAAAATATGAGATATAGTTTAATAGGTGACTTTAGCTTGATCAAAAATATCTGAGAGGGGCTGAAGCGGTGGTACTGCGGTAGGGCATTTGCCTTGCATGCAGCTGATCTAGGACGGACCATGGTTCGATCCCCCAGAGTCTCATATGGTCCTCAAAGCCAGGAGCAATTTCTGAGCTCAGAGCCAGGAGTAACCCCTGAACATTGCTGGGTGTGACCCAAAAACCAAAAAAAAAAAAAAAGAGAGAGAGAGAGAAAAAAATGTTTTGACAAGTTAAATGTAAAAATTTGAACATTAGAGGGCCAGAGTAATAATACAGGGAGGTATGGCATTTCCCTTCCCCTGGGCCAATCTGGGTTTGATCCCAGGCATCGCATATGATCCCTTGAGCCTGCCAAGAGTGATTTTTGAGTGCAGAGCCAGGAGTTATCCTTGAGAATCTCCAGATGTAAACCAAAACAAAAGGGTCTGAAAATTAGAAGGACCCAACCCAAAGATACACTTTAGAGTTAGAAAAGCATCATACAAGACAGGAACTTTTCAATGATTTGGAAGCAGAAGCAGACAAACAACTTCTGAAAAATGTATGTACAGGAGAAAAAGAAGCCGAATATGAAGGTAAATTCTTAGATTCTAGAAGAAAGTTGAAATTTTAAGAAAAAAAACTTTAGTCATCAGAAGAAAAAAGAAAAAAGGCTAAAATAGTTATCCAGAAAATAGTTAATAATATTTTCACTTTAGGTCGACTTTCATTTTTAAACTCAGAAAAAATTACTAGACAGTAAGTAATTACCCTTATAGTATCATTATTCTTGATACAACTTTAGAATTGATGTTAATATCTACTAGCATTGGAGTACGAACTGACCATCAACACAACAATGTCTTTAAATATGTAAACTAAGTAAACATCCATTACAGAGAAAATGACAAACTTCCTAGACCTTACCTCTGTGTTTCTCACCATCTGCTTCCTCATTTGCCTTCACAGACAACAAATGATAGCAATGAGAAATCAAAGCTTTCTGAAGGAATTCATTCTTCTGGGACTTACAGACATACCTCAGATTCAACCTGTAATCTTCATGCTTCTCTTCCTCACCTACATATTCAGCATCATAGGCAACCTGACCATCATCATCCTCACACTACTGGACTCTCACCTCCACACTCCCATGTACTTCTTCCTCCGGAATTTCTCCTTCTTAGAAATTGCCTTTACATCCACTTTTACTCCAAGACTGCTCTTCAGCATGTCCACTGGAAACAAGAGCATTACCTATGCTGGATGCCTTACTCAGTGTTTCTTTGCCATATTATTTGGGGCAACAGAATTTTTCCTTCTGACTGCCATGTCCTATGACTGGTATGTGGCCATTTGCAAACCTCTTCATTACACATCTATCATGAACAACAGAGTTTGCATCCAGCTGGTCCTCTGCTCTTGGCTAAGTGGATTTCTAATCATACTGGTCCCAATCATCCTCGCCAGTCAACTAAATTTCTGCACTTCCAACATACTGAACCATTATTATTGTGACTATGGACCCCTCTTCGAAATCTCTTGTTCTGACACAAGACTTTTAGAGACAATGGACTTTATCTTGGCAATTGTGACCTTGTTTGTCACCCTAGTGCTAGTGATTATCTCCTACACAAACATCATATGGACTATTGTAAAAATTCCTTCTGCCCAGCAAAGGAAAAAGGCATTTTCCACATGTTCTTCCCACATGGTTGTCATCTCCCTCTCCTATGGCAGTTGTATCTTCATGTATGTAAAACCTTCAGCCAAAGAAGGTGTATCCTTCAATAAGAGTGTTGCTGTGCTCAATACGTCTGTTGCCCCTTTACTGAACCCATTCATTCTCTAAGAAATAAACAAGTAAAACAAGCATTGAATGATGTTGTCAGAAAGATTATCAATAGGGGCCGGAGAGCTGGCGCTAGAGGTAAGGTATCTGCCTTACAAGCGCTAGATTAGGACGATCCCCCAGCATCCCATATGGTCCTCTAAGCCAGGAGCGATTTCTGAGCGCATAGCCAGCAGTAACTCTTGAGCGTTACCGGGTGTGGCCCAAAAACCAAGAAGAAGAAGAAGAAGAAGAAGAAGAAGAAGAAGAAGAAGAAGAAGAAGAAGAAGAAGAAGAAGAAGAAGAAGAAGAAGAAGAGAAAGAAGAAGAAGAAGAAGAAGAAGAAGAAGAAGAAGAAGAAGAAGAAGAAGAAGAAGAAGAAGAAGAAGAAGAAGAAGAAGAAGAAGAAGAAGAAGAAGAAGAAGAAAGGAAGGAAGGAAGGAAGGAAGGAAGGAAGGAAGGAAGGAAGGAAGGAAGGAAGGAAGGAAGGAAGGAAGGAAGGAAGGAAGGAAGGAAGGAAGGAAGGAAGGAAGGAAGGAAGGAAGGAAGGAAGGAAGGAAGGAAGAAGGAAGGAAGGAAGGAAGGAAGAAGGATGGAAGGAAGGAAGGAAGAAAGAAAGAAAGAAAGAAAGAAAGAAAGAAAGAAGAAAAGAAAGAAAGAAAGAAAGAAGAAAGAAAGAAGAAAGAAAGAAAGAAAGAAAGAAAGAAAGAAAGAAAGAAAGAAAGAAAGAAAGAAAGAAAGAAAAGAAAGAAAGAAAGAAAGAAAAAGAGAGGAAGGAAGAAGAAAGAAAAAAAGAAAGAAAGAAAGAAGAAAGAAAGAAAGACAGAAAGAAAGAAGAAAAGAAAGAAAGAAAAAGAAAGAAAGAAGAAAGAAAGATTATCAATCATCAATGAGCATAAAGGTCAACTGAAAAAAAAATCTAGTCATAAAGTGCTCCTCATGAAAATTCAGGAGAAGACCTTCACCATATCAACAGTCACACCTCTACAGCTCTTGAACCTCTGAACACTGACACCCCTTCCAGGTAGAAAAATCAGCAGACAGATACATACAAATACTTTTTTGAATGGGTGCATGTAGAATCTTCTCCTTGCCCTCCAAGCTTGAGAGCTTCGTCGCCTGAACTCTACCAAATCAATCAATCTATCGTCACAGCTCCACAAGTTCTCAATATTTCACACTCCTCAAGGCACTTTGGAGTAAAGTATACCCACTGGGAAGAAGCTCAGATGCCCACAAAGTTCAATGAGCAAAAGTAAGAACACAGAGGGCTCAACCAGCATCAAACAGCTCAGGAAATTAGTGGCACCAGTGTGAGGACTAATAATCTCAAACAAACAAAATCACACAGTTAGCTGACAAGCCAAGAGTGCAGAAAAGAGAAAACTACTTCATCAATGAAGAGCAAATAGGCTATTTAAAAACTCTATACAAGCTGAGCAAAATATCAAGAAGCTCCAAGATGAGATGGAGAAAACCTTTAGAAAAATAACAAAATATTGGAACTAGTCTGAGCACATAGAACAGCATATCAAATAACTATGGGATGAGTTCTAGAGGAACAGTATAAGATTTATTAGAGTCCCTAAAAAACAGTAAGGTAGGAGCCAGAGCAATAACAAAATGGATAGGGTATTTGTCTTGCATGCAGCTGACCTTTGTTTGATCCCTGGCCTCCCATATGGTCCTCAAGAAAAATGGAAATATATAAGACAAAACTCAACAAAATGAACACCTTACCAAGAATACTCTATCCATCAAGATTGCCAATCAGATTTTAAAGAACTATGAAAGCTTCGGGGACTGGTAACATCTTAGGTAATTCATATTCTTTAAACCACTGTGTGCATGCGTGCTTTTAAAGGCTTCACATCGGTGTTACACAGGATTTACTCTTAGTTTTCCACTCAGGAGGATAACATGAGATGCAAGAAATAGAACTCAGATTGATTGCAATCAGGCAAGTGCCCTACCCAATATACCCAATATGGTTCTTACTCCTTAAAACCAGTTTTATGCTCTACTGGAGCTTCTCTAATGAACAGGACATTGAGCATGGCATTCACTGATGGTGTTTATTGCTGTCCTCTACTAGATTAAGGAATATACAGTTAGATACATCCTAGCTTGCTAAAGAAATTTATATATTTTCAATACTGAATTAAAGTTTCATATATATTGAGTTCTTGTATTTTCAATTTTATATATCCATAGATATTTTTATGTGATGTCTTTTCTGCATTAGCAGACACTTAAGCAGTATCTATTAAAATAGAAGAGCAATCTGCCCTGAATAAACACGATGTTTTTATAGGCCTGCTCGGAATTTTTCCTCAAATTTTCTTAATTATATACTGATAAGTTAACAACGTTCTTGTTAAAGTTTACGATTTTAGGCTTTAAATATTTCATTTAAACTCCAAATATATAAGTAAAGAATTTTTATTTTGTTTTTTGTTTGTTTTGTTTGTTTTTCATTTGGGGGGGTCACACCTGATGGCGCACAAGGGTAACTCCTGGTTCTGTGCTCAGAAATCGCCTTTGGAAGACACAGGGGACCAAATGGGATGCCAGGATTTGAACCATCATTCCTCCTGAATTCACTGCAACAAAGGCAAAATTTCTACCGCTGTGCTATCTCTCCGGCCCCAATATTAGTGATGCATTTTTAAAAATGATTTTATTGACAAGGAAGACATGATTATTACCTTTCTGAGACCAAAGTACAAAAAATAGTTAATGCAATATATTTTAGATACTACAGTTGATAATATATGTTAATTAAACTATGTGATATATTGTATTTTATATATGTGTGTATATATGTGTGTATGTATATATATATATATAAATATATGTGTGTGTGTATGAAATAACGGATCTGAAAAACACGGTAGCTCAATTGAATAAAAAGAATAATGGCACATGATACTACTGGTGCATATGGCGGTAAAACTAACAAGCTAAGTAATCCCTATAACCTGGTTCTAACATGAAGTCGGAACCTGCTGCAGGCACCAGCGCCTCTAAGCAGGTTCTTTGTGGAGTCCGGGAAACCTTCACGGGTTTGTAGAAATGAATTACCACACACAATGCATGGGGACTTGCGTCTAGAAAGACGAAGACAAATTTATTTTTTGAGCTGGGTAACTTTTAAGGGGTGAGCTCTGGTATGCGGGGTGTAATTTTGGAGATCAAAGAAACTGAAAGATGGTCAGGGAAACAGAATGAAAGGCCATGGCTAAAATCTGCATATTAAAGAACCGATACTGAAGGTGAAAAGAAGTTTCTATTGTGGGTTAGCTTTGTTTTGGGTAAGCAGGAGAAACCAGGTAATTTTCAGGGAAGTGGGAAGAGAGAGAAATGTTTTAGAGTTTTGGGGAAAACTGAAAATTGCTTTATTCATGAGCTAAGTTTTGGAAAAAACATGATCTTTGCGCCAAGGTAGCAGAGATCACAGAAAACTGGTCAGTGGGAAACTTTTGGCGGGGTTTGATACTGTGCTTCTTCATTAGAAAGAAATATTGAGGCCTGATTTCTAATAATGGTCAAAAATAAAGAGAGAGATAGTTACAGCCACATTTAGAATTATAGCCAAACAATCCACGTGAAGGGCCAACTGATTTGACTGCTCTAAGCGGGCCTTTTTGGCAAATAATTCTTTTTCAGGAGTGCAACACTTCTGATGTGTGCCCTTCCTGAGTGGGGTGTAACAAGAACCCAAGAGAAAATTATCTACTAGTATTTCCTACTAATAGATTCAAAAAAAGGAATGGTTAAAACTACCTCTACATACGAAAATAGACAAGAATTATACCTATTAAGGAAATACATCTAAAGAAATACATAAAAGAAATACACATATCCTCTTTAAGTCTTTTAAATTGCTAGGAATGAGGTCCAGAGCACAGTTTCAACCTACAAAATGATCTTGTGGAATCTGAAAAATGGCTCCCAGCAGTCACATATCAGGAAATATCAACATGGGGGTTTCTCAAAAATCGAATATGAAAAAGTGGAAGGTAGCAAAGGGAAGTGAGAGAAAAGGGGCCACTGAGAGCAACTCAGCAGCAGTGGAGATGGCAGCTTCTTCTCAGGTTTGAGGCAAGGTGGTCTGGGAATCTATCTTTACACTTAAGGATCTGGTTGGCAGTTGGTTGGGGTGGGAGGAACGTTCTGGTTTCTGACTGGCCCCAGGGGGCAGAAGAACAGGAATGGTGCTGAACTCCTAAAGTTCTTAAACAAACTATATACATGGTTGGTGAGCTTTTGTGTTGTTTATCCACTGTGATCATTATTGGAGTGTTTTTTACATAGTACTCTGGGGATTATTGACTGGAATAAATGTATTTCTGTGCAACAAAGAAAGTAGCCACATTGCCCTTGGTGTGAAAATGCCACTTCAGAGTCAGAAATTGAAGCTCACAGGTGGTCTGACTTTCTACCTGTTTCCTGGGACACTGTGGCTTGGCACACCTGAGATGGCTTAGAAAACCCCTTCCCGGGGCCGGAGAGATAGCATGGAGGTAAGGTGTTTGCCTCTCATGCAGGAGGTCATTGGTTCAAATCCCGGCGCCCCATATGGTCCCCCATGCCTGCCAGGAGCAATTTCTGAGCCTGGAGCCAGGAATAACCCCTGAGCACTGCTGGGTGTGACCCAAAAACCACAAAAAAAAAAAAAGAAAACCCCTTCCCTTGTCCTAGTGTTTCTCTTTCCCTCAGAGCACATTGACCCTGGTAAGAATGGCTCTTCTGAGTCACAGAGACAACACTGCTGATCAGTATCTCTGCCTAGGAAATGGAGCCCAAAATTATATTATTTTTAAAATAACCAAATCAAGGCATCTAAAAGCAAAAAAGTTTAAATGTAAACCATTATTTTATGGTTTGTGGGGCCACACTCAGCTAGTCTCAGAGATTATTACTAGTTCTACAATCAGAGATCACTCTATGGTGAAGGACCTTTCAGAGAGTGCCAGGGATAGCTCCTGGATTGCAGATTAAAAGCACACACCCTAACTATCATGGTACAACTCTAGCCTTACCATTAAAAATATTTTTAATGCCAGAGTAACTTTCCTATTTTGTAGAGACAATGGAAGAAGGATACAAGGCCCCTGACCTTTCTACCTGTTTTCAGAGAACAAGTATCAGAGCACAAAACACAATGAGTAGAGAGCTAACAGAGAAAATGCAAAACTTGCTCTTTAGCTCATGTTACTTGACCACCATAAGCAAAATCAACAAATCAGTGGAAGACAAATGCCCTAAAGTCTTTGTCCTACACTTTAGGATTCATGTGATGCTATTTGTTCTATGCCAATAATTTATATATAATTAATAATAATATTTAAGGTAGGTTGTTTCACACTATGTCCAGCATCTAGAAAACTGATCATTTCACAAGGCATTTGTACCATATCTGTTCTGTTAATTTCTTCCATGTCTCCTTGGACTTCTTCCCAAGTCCCCTATGAAAATTTGTACTGGAGTTCTCAGTAAATAAGGCTTATTAGCCCGATCTGAATGGGATCCTCCAGGGATCTTTTCTTCTTTCCTCAAATGATAATGCTAAGGTCTCCTCTGAATAGAACATTTAAAATATGCTTCAGTCTGTTATAAAAATCAGAAGAAAAAAATACTCTGTCTCTGACAGGATAGAATAAAAGAAATAAATTTGGAAGCAGGTTTGCTTCTTAGATTGCATTTAAATTTATATGAAACTTAGTGTGAACTGAAAATGTATAATATTTTTACTACTGAATTTTTATTTTTGTAAATGTTTTATAACTCAATCAATGATAAGTGGTGGGACAGTAAGTAAATTAAATTGTATGCCTTCTTACTTCCACATCCAACTTCTAAATCTTGGTTCATTCCATAAACTTGTGTGAGCAAAATCTCACAGCACTATCTTGAAGCATACCGGTAAGTACATATCTGCTTTTATTATATCTGTTACCTCTCTATGATTATTAAACAAAATTATATAAAATATTTTTATTTTAAAAGAACTTATATGTAGGACTATAGAGATAATATTGAAGACTTGGCCAAACCAAGTTCAATCAACAAGTCATATGTTTCCCCAACCTAGCCAAAAGTGATTCTGAGTGTTAAGCCAGAAATAAACTCTGAGCACAAGACAGTGGCCAAAAAAAAAAGGAAAAGTTTCCTGTCTTAGAAGATTTTAACAGTAAAGAAATGTATCAGTCAAATGCAGCAGCTTTACTAACAGTTTTCAGTTATCCAAATACTATATACAAATATGGTGGTTTGTATAAATTTCCAGATCCATGAACCATGGATATAAAAATAGAAACTTAATACTTTATCTCATATATATGATATATATTTATGATAGACATAAATAGAAATAGATCAAATGTGATCATAGAATACATAACTAATGGGCCCGGAGAGATAGCACAGCGGTGTTTGCCTTGCAAACAGCCAATCCAGGACCAAAGGTGGTTGGTTCGAATCCCGGTGTCCCATATGGTCCCCCGTGCCTGCCAGGAGCTATTTCTGAGCAGACAGCCAGGAGTAACCCCTGAGCACCGCTGGGTGTGGCCCAAAAACCAGAAAAAAAAAAAAAGAATACACAACTAATGTATGAAAGCTTTTGGGTGTATCTGAAAAGAAAGAGAATCTGCCTGCTCATTCTAAAAAATCAATAGTTTTCAGCCCAGAAATTAACTTGCAGTGTTCTGGCAGTTTGGCAGCCTGTTGAGGTCTGGATATGCCAGAATATTTTTCCCTATAAAATGGTTTTCAAATCTTTATTTTTACTAATACTTTTACCAAAAAATTATAAGTTTTACTCAGATTTTTTACTAATATTTTAGCTATCATTTTACTAACAATTTTTACTAACATTGCTGTAATGAATTTATTGTAAGAATTTTTATAGTAAAGTTATTAAAAAAAACTGTGTGTGATAGAATATGAAAGATTAATTAATATGGTGGCACAAGGAGTTAGGCGTCTAGCTTGCCAGTCCTAGCCTAGGATGGACCCAGGTTTGATCCTCCAGAGTGCCATATGGTTCCCCAAGCCAGGAGGGACTTCTGAGCGCATAGCCAGGAGTAACCCCTGAGTGTCACTGGGTGTGGCCTATAAAGTAATAATAAAAATAATAATATAAAGATGTCTTCCACAGACCAAAAAGTAATAAGCAAAATTGTAAGAGCCTAGACTCACGACACTGGATGATGTGACTACAGCATCATGTCTAAGATGTTCTAGAGGAAAACAGCAAAAATAGTTCCAGATATTATGTGATCTGATGTTAATTATGACAGGGAAATGCATGTTTAAGCTGAATACCAAGATAATCAGAAAAAGGTAAAAGTTTCCAGAATATTTTTAATATCTGAGAGAGTTTTTTTATTAAAATGGAAGACTTTCTCAAAAAAAGTAAAACTATTGTGACAAGTTAGTTGAAATAGTACAGGGATTAAGGCTCAGGTCTCCTCCAGATCTTCCACCAGTTAAAGTCCATAGAACATCCAATCCAGTAGAGCCAAATACTCAGAGGGTCCCTTGATCACCACTTTAGGTCTTTCAATAAAAGAATATTATGGGGGCCGAAGAGATAGCATGGAGGTAAGGTGTTTGCCTTGCATGAAAGAAGGACGGTGGTTGGAATCACAGCATTCCATATGGTCCTCCATGCCTGCCAGGGGTAATTTCTGAGCTTAGAGTAGGAATAACCCCTGAGAGCTGCCGGATGTGAACCAAAAACCAAAAACCAAAAAAAAAAAATGAATATTATGATCAATAATTCAGTAATACATTTCTAATTCTATGATGCTTATCTAGTAACATTGCAAGCCCCTTTCAACCAGAAAATTGAAAGAATGGAATAGGGGAATCTAGGTAAAGGAAAATTTTTTACTTTTCTTCCTATAAAGCAGATTAGAAATTTTAAAAGATTTGTTCATAAGATAAAAATATACTGAGATCTAGTTTAATAGATTGCTTTAACTTGATCAAAAATACCTGAGAGGGGCTGAAGCGGTGGCACTGCGGTAGGGCATTTGCCTTGCATGCAGCTGATCTAGGACGGACCGCGGTTCGATCCCCCAGAGTCCCATATCCCCAGAGTCCCTGGCTCCAAGCCAGGAGCTATTTCTGAGCACATAGCCAGAAGTAACCCCTGAGCGTCACTGGGTGTGGCCCAAAAAAATAAAAAATAAAATAAAATCTGAGAAAAATGTTTTGACAAGTTAAATGTAAGAATCTGAACATTAGAGGGCCAGAGTGATAACACAGGGAGTTATGGCATTTGCCTTGCCCTAGGTCAACCTGGTTAGATCCCCAGCATCCCATATGATCTGCCAAGAGTGATTTTTGAGTGCAGAGCCAGGTGTTACCCCTGAGAGTCTCCAGATGTAAACAAAAAAAAAAAGGATCTGAAAATTACAAGGATTCCCAGCCCACAGAGATACACTTCAGCATTAGAAAAGCATCAGATAAGACTGGAACTTTTCAATGACTTGGAAACAGAACCAGACAACTTCTGAAAAATGTATGTTTAGGAGACAAAGAAGCCGAATATGAAGGTAAATTTTTATATTCTAGAAGAAAGTTGAAATTTTAAGACAAAAACTTTAGTCATCATGAGAAAAAAAAAGAAAGAGGCTAAAATAACTATGCAGAAAATAGTTAATAATATAAACGCCTTACAAATTGTAGAGAAATAAAGAAGTTAGGTCCACTTTCATTTTTTAACTCAGAACAAATTACTAGACAGTAAGCAATTACCCTTAAAGTATCATTATACTTGACACAACTTTGAAATTGATGTTATTATCTACTAGCACCCCTGAGTACGAACTGACAATCAGCACAACAATATCTTTAAGTGTGTAAACTATTAAACCAGTTAGGTAAAAATAAACATCCATTACAGAGAAAATGACATGTCACAATTTCACAGAGAAAAAGAACTCTTTTTTTTTTTCGTGTGTGTGTGAATTTAGAAAACTTTTATTGTGCTTGTCAACAGCCACATGAATGACCCTGAAAGCAGATCCTGCTACAGTTGCACCTTCACAACTTCAGCCCCACAGATATAGACTATACCACTTCTGGAGAAGTTCTGAACTAGAATTAAGTCAGTTACAGAGAAAAAGAACTCTTATGCTCACAAACTTCCTAGACCTTACCTGTGTTTCTCACCATCTGCTTCCTCATTTGCCTTCACAGACAACAAATGATAGCAATGAGAAATCAAAGCTTTCTGAAGGAATTCATTCTTCTGGGACTTACAGACATACCACAGATTCAACCTGTAATCTTCATGCTTCTCTTCCTCACCTACATATTCAGCATCATAGGCAACCTGACCATCATCATCCTCACACTACTGGACTCCCACCTCCACACTCCCATGTACTTCTTCCTCCGGAACTTTTCCTTCATAGAAATTTCCTTTACAACCACTTTTACTCCAAGACTGCTCTACAGCATTTCAACTGGAAACAAGAGCATTAGCTTTACTGAATGCCTTACTCAGTATTTCTTCGCCATATTCTTAGGGGCAACAGAATTTTTCCTTCTGACTGCCATGTCCTATGACCGGTATGTGGCCATTTGCAAACCTCTGCATTACACAACTATCATGAACAACAGAGTCTGCATCCAGCTGGTCCTCTGCTCTTGGCTAAGTGCATTTCTAATCATACTGGTCCCAATCATCTTCACCAGTCAACTGAAATTTTGTGCTTCCAACATGCTAAATCATTATTATTGTGACTATGGACCCCTCCTTGAAATATCTTGTTCTGACACAAGACTTTTAGAGATAGTTGACTTTATCTTGGCATTTCTAACCTTGTTTGTCACCCTAGTGCTAGTGATTATCTCCTACACAAACATCATATGGACTATTGTAAAAATTCCTTCTGCCCAGCAAAGGAAAAAAGCATTTTCCACATGTTCTTCCCACATGGTTGTCATCTCCCTCTCCTATGGCAGTTGTATCTTCATGTATATAAAACCTTCGGCCAAAGAAGGTGTAGCCTTCAATAAGAGTGTTGCTGTGCTCAATACGTCTGTTGCCCCTTTACTGAACCCATTCATTTATACTCTAAGAAATAAACAAGTAAAACAAGCATTGAATGATGTTGTCAGAAAGATTATCAATCATCAATGAGCATAAAGATCAACTGAAAGAAAAATCTAGTCATAAAGTGCTCCTCATGAAAATTCAGGAGAAGACCTTCTACACCTCTACAGCTCTTGAACCTCTGAACACTGTCACCACTTCTAGGTAAAAAAAAAAAAATCAGCAGGCAGATACATACAAATACTTTTTTGAATGGATGCACGTAGATTCTTCTCCTTGCCTTCCAGGCTTGAGAGCTTCCATGCCTGAACTCTACTGTATCAACCAATCCATCAACACAGCTCCACAAGTTCTCCATATTTCACACTCTTCATGGCACTTTCGAGTAAAGGAAACCCACTGGGAAGAAGCTCAGATGCCCAAAAAGTTCAATGAACACAGAGGGTTCATCCAGCATCAGTCAGCTCAGAAAATTAGTGGCACCAGTGTGAGGTTGACTAATAAGCTTAAACAAACAATAGTTGGCAAGCCAAAAGTGCAGAAAAATTATAAATGCAGAAAAGAGAAAACTGCTCCATAAATGAGAGTATAAAGGCTATTTAAAAATTCTATAGAAGCTGAGCAAAATATCAAGAAGCTCCAAGATGAAATGCAGGAAACCTTTAGAAAAATAACAGAATGTGGAAAATAGTCTGAGCACATAGAACAGCATATCAAATAACTATAGGATGAGTTCTAGAGGAAAAATACAAGATTTATTAGAGTCCCTAAAAAACAATAAGGCAGGAGCCAGAGCAATAGCCAAATGGGTAGGGTATTTGCCTGGCATGCGGCTGACCTGGGTTTGATCCCTGACATCCCATATGATCCTCAAGAAAAATGAAAATATATAAGACAAAAACTCAACAAAAAAGAATACTCTATCCATAAAGATTGCCAATCAGATTTTAAGGAACTATAAAAGCTTCAGGGACAGGCAACATCTTAGAGAATTCATATCCTTTAAACCATTGTGTGAATGCATGCTTTTAAAGGCTTCACATCCAGTGTTATACGGGATTTACTCTTGGTTTTCCATTCAGGAGGATAACATGAAATGCAAGAAATAACTCAGGTTGATTGCAATCAGACAAGTGCCCCACCCAATATACCCAATATGGCTCTGACTCCTTGAAACCAGTTTTATGTATTAAAGGAGCTTCTTTAAAGAACAGGACATTGAGCATGGCATTCACTGATGGTGTTTATTGCTGTCCACTACTAGATTAAGGAAGATACATTTAGATACATCCTAGCTTGCTAAAGAATTTCATATATTTTCAATACTGAATTAAAGTTTCATATATATTGAATGTTCTTGTATTGTCATTTTTATATGTCCATAGATATTTTTATGTGATGTCTTTTCTGCATTAGCAGAAACTTAAGCAGTATCTATTAAAATAAAAGAGCAATCTGCCTTGAATAATACACTATGTTTTTATAGGCCTACTCAGAATTTTCCTTCAATTTTTCTTAATTATATCCTGATAAATTAACAACACTCTTGTTAAATTTTACCATTTTAGGCTTTATCTAATTCATTTAAACTCCAAAATTTTTAATTGAAGAATTTTTATTTGGGGGGTTTTGTTTGGTTTTGGTTTGGGGGTCATACCCGGTGGCGCTCAGGGGTAACTCCTGGCTCTGTGCTCAGAAACCACCTTTGGAAAGCACAGGGGACCATATTAGATACCGTGATTTGAATCACCATTCGTCCTAAATCAGCTGTGACAAAGGCAAACATCCTACCGATCCTCTCCTGCCCCAATATTAGTGAAGAATTTTTAAAAATCATTTTATTGACAGGGAAGACATGATTATTACCTTCATGAGACCAAAGTACAAAAAATAGTAAATGTAATATATTTTAGATACTAGAGTTGAGAATTTATTTATGTTAATTAAACTATGTGATATATTGTATTTTATTAGTAATTTAAATGTATTTATATAATTTTAAATCACATAGTAACCACATATTAAATTTAGTTGGTTTATATTCTGATAATTCCATTTGCAGTTATTTTACATTTTGTTGGAGGAAGCAATATGAAGTAAATTTGTTTTGTCCCTGGTAAATTAACAGGCTGAAGTGTGGAAGGATATTGGGGCCAATTGTGGAAAGACAGTTCTATGGTGGTGGGACTAGTGTTGTAACATTATTTACCTTAAAAATAGTATTATAATAATTTTGTAAATCAAATGTTATAATAGCCATAAAAAAAGAAAACGAAAAGATTTAGTAGATGTTTGTCTCCTAGATGAAGCAATAGGTTACATAAATATATTAGGAAAATTGTTGACATTACCTTTTCAATATTTCTATGAGGAAATCTTTTTTCATATTTTCTTTTTAAAATTTTAAGAGAAAAGTCATTATCACTCCCCTTTCAAAGCCATCAGCTTGAGTATCTGTCCTCTAATTCCAGGCCTATCATCCTCAGAGTGGGATGTGATTTCTGGATCTGAATCTCTATATACACTACATGTCCTACGCTGCTATGCTGTGGCACTTTCAAGACTGTCAGGCAGAAAGGCACCAATCCCTATGTCCCTCTGTCTTCTCATCCAAAACCTGATGGACATTAGTACATTCACGCAAAGACATTCCATTTTATATCCATTTTATATCTTCTATCCAGGAAAGTGGGCCTTAGCATTTCTTTCTTTTTCATAGTATATAGCCTCAAAATTCAGTCTATGAAAACAAGTTACTAGGGGGGACAGTTATTTTTTATAGTATTCAAATAATCCTGCGTGGTTAGGAAAATAACCTGAAAGGCAGATGTATTAGTTGCCACCTTTTGTATAATCAATTCAATAGATCATTTTCTTAAGTAATGAAAACCTGAAACTCCACCATCCCAAGCCACCAAAGGTTAACTCCACAAAACCTAAAAACCAATTAAAAATGAAGAGAGGAAATGAATAGACAACTCTCAGAGTAAGATGTACAGATAGCCAACAGTCATATGGAAAAATGCTCATCATCACTTATCATTAGGAAAATCCAAATCAAGAAAACAATGATAATATCATATTATACACTAGTAAGGATGGCACATATCAAAAATACTGGGGGGCCGGAAGGATAGCATGGAGGTAAGGCATTTGCCTTGCATGCAGAAGGTCAGTGGTTCGAATCACACATCCCATATGGTCCCCTGAGCCTGCCAGGAGCAATTTCTGAGCATAGAACCAGGAGTAACCCCTGAGTGCTTCCGGGTGTGACCAATAATAATAATAATAATAATAATAATAATATGGGAATAATTTGTGTTGGTAAGGATGTGGTTAAAAGCAACTCTCATCCACTACTGGTTGGAATGCTGTCTGGTTCTACACTTAGGCATTATTCCTGATAGGCTCAGGAGACCAAAAGGGATGCTGGGGATTGAATCTGGACCAGCCATGTGCAAGACAATTGACTTACACACTGTACTACCAATCCGGCCCTGGATTTGTATATTTGATAGGTTTAAGCAATCTTGAAAAATGTCCTTCAGCATTGACTAGCTCAATTATTCACTTGTGGTGGGAATTTTCACTCATAATGGAGAATGAAAGCCAATATATATCATTGCTATTAGTTTTCAAAGTCTGAAAAGATTTCTAAGTCAGCCCCTAAGGTTTAATGCAATAAAACCTATACCATATAAGCCTAAAAGTTGCTTGCCTCCTGTTTCAGTTTATACATATAGAATTATAAGATTGAGGTGATGGAAATTTTTTTTTTTTTTTTTTTTTTTGGTTTTTGGGCCACACTCGGCAGTGCTCAGAGGTTACTCCTGGCTATCTGCTCGGATTCGAACCAACCACCTTAGGTTCTGGGTCGGCTGCTTGCAAGGCAAACACCGCTGTTGCTATCTCTCCGGCCCTGAGGTGATGGGTATTTATACAACCTTAGCTAGCCCCTTTCCCAGGGAAAAGGTTCACATCTTTTTTTGTTTGTTTTGTTTTGTTTGGGGTCACACCCGGCAGTGCTAAGGGGTTACTCCTGGCTCAACTCTTAGAAATAGCTCCTGGCAGGCTCGGGGAACCATACGGGACGCCGGGATTCAAACCACCATCCTTCTGGATGCAAGGCAAATACCCTACCTCCATATACTATCTCTCCAACCCCAAAGGTTCACATCTTAAAAGTCTTCCAAATTATAGATTATTGTCATAGAGTAAGGTTTTCTTTCTTGGCAAGGGCACCTCCATTTCATCCACTTCTTTTATTCTTTTCTTGCTGTGAAAGCTTTGTTTGTCATGGTTTATGTCAGTTTATGTGCAGGTTCCCTGAAGTCTTTGTGCATATTTGTGATAATAGCAGGGGATGCATACAAAGTTTCTCCTTAATGCCAGCTTGGCCTCCTGAATCTCAAAACACAATTATTACACCTTCGAAGGATTCGGTGATATCAACACAATAATTGTAGGAAATATTAACACACCTGAGTATTGCAGAGCATTCCTCCATTCCTCAATCGCCCAAAAAAAAATTTTTTTTTTTTTTTTGGTTTTCGGATCACACCGGCAGTGCTCAGGGGTTACTCCTGGCTCCACGGTCAGAAATCGCTCCTGGCAGGCACGGGGGACCATATGGGATGCGGGGATTTGAACCAATGACCTTCTGCATGAAAGGCAAACACCTTGCCTCTATGCTATCTCTCCAGCCCAAAAAAAATTTTTAATAGTTGCTTCAGTGAGTGGAGAGATAGTGCAACAGGTGAGGCAATTGCTTACCACATCACATTTAATATGAGTTCAATCTCTGGAACTACTTATAGATCCCATACACAATCAGGAGTGATCCCTAAGCCTTGATCACAGCCAGATTTAGGCTTCCCAAAAACTTACAGTTCCTGCAGCAACAACTGTGAATCTAACCTGTTATGAAATAGGAATAAATATTACACAAACTGATAAAAACTTTTTTCTAAGACATGTTTCAGAACTGCAAGTTATTCCTAAAGATCATGTTGAAAGTTATTATTATATGATACTTAAAGGAAATGACTGCTTTTCAGGGAAAATGTTTTTGTTGTACAATGGAAACCAAGCATTAAAATACTAATATTTAAACACTAATATTTCACTCCCACATTTCTGAGAACACTTTTTAAAAATTAAAGTGAACTGAATCTTGTGTTTGAGTTCAAAACACTAAATTTTTATGGGGTTAGAGTGATAGCACAATGGATAGTGTTTGCTTTGCACATGAACAACACAGTTTCATTCCCCAGCATCCCAAATGGTCCCCCATGCCTGCCAAAAGTAATTTCTGAGCTCAGAGACAGTACTAACTTTTGAATGCAGTCATATGCAGCCCCCCAAAAAACAAAACAAGTTAAGGTATTATGTGACAGTTTTTTTGATGTCTGACTTGTAAATTTAATAATGAATTAAAGTTTCATTTATATTAAATTTTATGTATATTCAAATATGGTTAATATCTTTAGAGTTTTGATTACAAATTTACTTATTAATGCAGAAACCTAAGCATTATCTATCACATAATATTTTCTAATACATAGTCAATGTTTCCATTTTAGGTTAAAACATACTTCTTCTGGGGCCAAAGAGATAGCATGGAGGTAAGGCATTTACCTTATGAAGGTTCGAATCCCAGCATCCTGTATGGTCTCCCGGGCCTGCCAGGAGTGACTTCTGAGCATAGAACAAGGAGTAACCCCTGAGCGCTGCCAGGTGTGACCCAAAAACAAACAAAAAAAAAAACATACTTCTTCTAAAGGAGTATTCAGGTTTTTCCATAAAATTTTCTAAATTTTCTGAGTGGAAGAAGAGAAAGACAAATGTGAAATTATTTGTGATGGTGGGTTCCTCATGAACTCAGACACTTGATTTAACCAAGCATTGAGTGTACCCAAAAAGAGTAAAACAGGGCAGCTTAGCTCTGTGGCTACACATTCCTTCTACTCATGTTCCTCATCACAACATATAAAAAAAAAAAAGCAACACCACCACAGGTGGTAGAATTGGCCCTTATACATTCTATGTCTGAAACCAAATTGTGAAGAACTTTGTAAATCACAATAATTTCCAAAAAAATATTTTTTAAACACCACCAAACTGCAAAATGGGAGCACAACACGGAAGCCCACCAGACACACATAAAAACACCCAAGGCACACCCTAGACAAAGTGATAAAAAAAAAATGATGAAAGACATAGAATACTAAAAGCAGTAATATCAAAAAGGAAATTACTTACAAAGAAGCATTCTTAAATTTTATAGCAGGTTTGGGAGCTGAGCAAATAACACAGTAGATAGTGTGTGTTTGCCTGGCATGTGGCCAACCAGAGTTCATTCCTGGTATCACATATGGTCCCTCAAGCCAGCCAGGACTGATTCTTGAGAGCAGAGCCAGGAGTAATCCTTTAACATCTTCAGATGTGGCCCAAATTTAAAAAATAAATAAACTCAAGTATTTGAAGGCAAGCTAACTAGAAAGGTGAAAGAACTATACAAAAAATGTACAAAACACTGCTTCAAGAAATAAAAGAGGACACTAGAAAATGGAAATATATCCCCTGCTAAAGGATTAGAGTGTAAACATCATTAAAATGTCAATACTTTCCAAAGCATCGTATGTATTCAATGCACTTTCTATAAGAATATGCATAACATTTTTAAATTTTATTTTATTGAAACCATTGTGATTTACAAAGTTCTTCATAGTTGGATTTCAGCCATACAGTGTATCAGGATTATTCCATCACCAGAGTCAACCTCCCTCCACCGATGTTCCCACACTGTATCCTATACCATCACACTTTGCTCCCTAGTCTGCTAGTATGATGGGCCCATTTTAAGTTTATATTGTTATGGTTTGGGTCTCTTGATTTGGCTTGGATATTTAGTTCTGTCCTTTTTTATCTCCACCAATGCACCTGAGACACTTGGTCCCTGGCCCCCATCCTTTCTTTTTATCTCTTCATTTTATAGAGAAATTCAGAAATATGAGGTAAAACAAAGTAATTCATGTTCCAAGGTTCTATGAAAAAGGCAGAATCCCGGGACCTGAGAGATAGCACAGCGATAGGACCTTTGCCTTGCATGCAGCAGATCCAAGGAGGATGGTTGTTCGAGTCCTGGCATCCCATATGGTCCCATATGCTTGCCAGGAGCTATTTCTGAGCAGAGCCAGAAGTAACCTCTGAGCTCCTGAGTATGACCCAAAAACCAAAAACCAAAAGAGAGAGAGAGAGAGAAAGAGAGAGAGAGGCAAGATCCCCTATTTAAAAGATAAAAAGATGAAAGACTTGTAATTTACAATGGCCTCAATAAAAAAATTTTTTCAAAGCATACCAGTTTATTGAAAAACAAATGAGAAATACAGTAGAAAAGAACAAGAGTAGATGTGGTTGACCTGCTAGAGCAGTAACTATAAGAAGAGAGAAAATAAAGATGGAAAACAGGGCCAGATGAGAGGAAGGTTTGGGACCTGCAGGGCTTGGTGATGAATTAAATTATAAAAAAAGAGATAGGAAGTAATAACAATTTTATTGCTATGTGGGCCAACAATTTCCTAGAAGTCCCTCAATTCTCTTTTTGCAAAATGTTCTGTAGCTCAAATGGGTAATAGCAAATTTTGGGTCAAAATTTATGTGATAAAATGTAATCAAGGGGATACTTATGTATGTTTTTCTGGACCCCCCCCAGAAAGATTAAAGGTGGCCTGACCATGAACCATCTCTTCTATATAATAACTGATTATAATCATGGAGAGGATTATTTTTCACTTAAACCATTTCCTTTCAGAATGCCTTACTTTAATACAGCAACCAATTTAGTTCAAAACCTTGAGATCTGTCTATTACAATTATCACCTGTATGGTCTTCTTGATTTTGTGTTTCCAACCACATCAAAATTAATCTATTCTCAGTGTTAAAACATTGTATGCCTGAAACCCAATCAAGTAATTCCTCCAGGACTCAACAATGATTGGGAATGGGGTTAATCTATTCTTTTTGGTTTTCAAGACCTCTACAGTCTGGCATGAATCTACTCAATTAGAGTCCTCTGACCTGATTCATTCATGCTGCTCTCTGCTGCTTGTTCCTCTCTCTCTCTCTCTCCCTCTCTCTCTTCTCTCTCTCTCCTCTCTCTCTCTTCTCTCTCTCTCCTCTCTCTCTCTCCTCTCTCTCTCCTCTCTCTCTCCTCTCTCTCTCTCCTCTCTCTCTCTCCTCTCTCTCTTCTCTCTCTCTCTCTTCTCTCTCTCTCTTCTCTCTCTCTTCTCTCTCTCTCTCTCTCTCTCATTGTGTGTCATGGTTCTAAGTTCTAGAAGCTGCGGGGTCCTAGAGTCCCCCGGAGGGGCCCGGCCAGCGGGGAAATGGCTGGGAGGCTCTTGGACTTCCGCACTCTTATTTTGCTGAGTTAAAAGAACAACCACACCTGTAAAAAATCTGAGAGAGGTTAGTAAAGAAGACCCCAGGCGAAGTTCCGGTCAGAGGCAAAATTTATTGGGTTCAGCAACTCTTATATAGAGGAGGAGAAATGGGCAGGAAAAAGAACATGTCAATCATACTTTTTGGCGGGAAGGTTTTTAGAACAAAGGGCAGTAAAATATTCAGAAGGGATGGAGACCTTATGTCTCCAAAGTGGGATCTGCAGCCGCTTATCTGGGCTAACATCAGTTTGTGAAGGGGGCAGGTTTTTGAAGGTAGCTATTAACTCCGGAAAGAAGCTAAAGGGAGTGGTCTAGATCTGGATTTAGCATTGGGGGTGTTCACTTTTCCTTTGGCTTCAAAGAAAAAATCTCCTTCAGCTGTGAAATACCTTTCCTGTTAGTCCAACAGCTTACAGCAAAATCAGCAGATGGGCAGCCTTAGGTAAAGGCTGCATAAAAGACAGAAGACAGAAAAATTGATCCTCTGACAGGATACTGTCTCCAACATCTCCCCCTTTCTCTTCTAATAAAAGAAGGAAAGTCGTGCGTGGGTGGAAGACCCTGTCTTAGGCGTGCAGGGTTTGACCAGGTCGGACATGGCCATCAGCCGCATTTAAAATGATGGCTACGGACGCGGTGGGTGTGCACGGAGGTCCGAATTATACGCCGTAGCCTTTTGGGGCCATGCCCTAACTGGGACCCTACTAATCCCGTCGTAGGCATCTCCACAGCCGAGAGCACAAAGACCGGAGCGAGCTCCGTCTGTTAGCGATGCGCTCAATCTCCTGGAAACTTAGTGGCTGGAGGGGCGGCTTGGTGACTATAGCCAAGTTTTCACAGGAAGCACGTGGGGCTAGTTGGCAGTGAACCTGAACAGAGGTTTTTTCCTTATCATCTGCCAGATTTTTAACAAGGTCCGTGAGTTTGCGTAGAGCCCATGGGCCAAGGGAAAGGAGCAGCATGAGGCTAATGAGGGGTCCCAAAACAGTGGACAGTATAGTGTGAAGCCAAGGAGAAGAGAAAAACCAGCCCTGGTACCAACTTTGTTCTTGATTAAAATGGCTCAGAAATTCTTTCATACCATCACCAATGTGTTGAACACTGTACAACATTGTTCCTTAAGGGCTACACAGATTCCCCCTTCCTAAAAAAAAGGAAAAATACCAAAGTAAACCACAGTGGTTAGCTGCACTATGTTTGCTAGGGATACAATAGTGTGCTTTAAGTATTGTAAACTTATTGTAAGTTTGAAACATTTGTAACAACAGTTATATTTAAGGCAGTAACAGATTTTTAAGTATGAACCAATGAATAAATTATTGTGCTTACAGCGGTAGCACCCAGGCCTATGATTAAGGCTAGGGTGAGAGCAGATTTGACAGGTAAGTTAGGCATTAAAACAATGAAAACACAGTAGTTTTAGGACTGAAAAAACAAATGTGAAACAATGGGGGAGATAAACCAGTGAAACAGGCAAGAAACGTTAAATTGGGGGCAATTATGAACTGAAAGGAGGAATTAATGACAAGAATTTGATTACAATTTTCAATAGGGGGAATCATATTGGGTACCAAAAGGCAAAGTTTAAGTTTCACCACCTGTTTGAAGGTGATGCTGAAGTGAGGCTTGGGGCTGGATCGCAGAGCGAAGGGGTCAGAGACAGGCAGGGGGTTACCAAAGCAGAAGGGCGGTTGAGATGAATAGCAGATAGGCAGGGTCAGTGATGGTGGAGGCGTTGACCATTTGCAGGATGAGGTTCGAGGTGGGTGAATAGCAGGTACCGAAGGCGTCTGCGTTTGGACGGAGGGCAGAAGCGTTGATCATGACAAGGATGAGCTGAGAAGAGGAGGGGGGTCCGGAGGACAGCATGGGCAGCAAAGGGTGAAGAGAAGGAACCAGAGGTGTTGTCATCGTCTTGCAAGGGAGAGTGAGGTGGAGCAAACAAATTAATGAAGCCTTGGTGCGAAGGGGGTGGTTGGTGGCAGTGGGCATCAAGGACAGCCAGGCAGAGTACCAATTTCAGCATTTTCTTTAGGCAGAGTTAGTTAGAAACAGGTCCGGCAGGAATGGTGGGCTAGCAGGGGGTGACAGGCTGTTTTGAAGTGGGTGAAGATAGGACTGCAGGAAGCTGTAGGAGGTCTATAAGAAAACAACTTGGCAGGAGGTAAAATGATTATTTTTGAATGCCACAGGAATGCATTTTGAAACCTTTAAACTGAACTTAAATGATTTCTTTTAAACTTCTTAGTTATTATTTTAAAGCTGGATGCTTCTTTCTCTAGCCAAATTTGGCCTTATTTTATTGGCCTTAACTACACATAGCAGAAAAACTGGGGATTGCAAAGTCCAGAAATTCTCCAGGAAAAAGTTAATCCTGATGGCCATTTGAGAAATTTTTGGGGTTTACCATCCCCTACCTTTTTTGCCATGCTGATAGAACAAAGCTAGCTGAGCACAGGATTTTTTAGCAGGATTTCACAGTTTGTTAGATGACCAGACTAAGCCAGGTAAAAAAAATTAATTGAAATTTTAAAAATGGATAAGGCTATAAAAATTGTATTTATTATGAAATGCAAAAATAACAAAGAAACAGACAGAACAAACAACACGAAACACAACATTGTGGCCACTTTCACGCATAACACACACACATGAACAGACAAGAGGATTTATTTAAAAAATGCATTGGAAAAATTGACAAGCGCTTTTAAATATTTAGCCGGCATGTTTGTAAAAAATTGTTAACATAGCTGGAGTGGAACTGCTGAAAATAAATTTTAAGGTTTAGCTTTAACACAAAACATTTTTAAAACAATTTTAATTTGAAGTTTCAAACATGAAGTAAGATGTTAGCAGTTAAAATTTTTGTTAAGTAAAATGGTTAGTGAGTGCTGTAGCAGGAGTTTTCACTGTGAAGTATATTATTTGCTGTAAAGGAACAGGTTTGTTATAAATTGGTTTTACAGTAGAATAGTAAGACAGCTGTAATAAAGTGTTAAAATTTTTATGATTAAACATGAGAGCATGAACTATGATTATTAAAGGTATAAAAATTGACTTAAAAAACAAACAACTGTTTTTACTATGAAGACTTAAAGTGAATAATTTGTAAAAAATATTAGATACCAAATTAACAAGATGTTTAGACATTATAAAATATAGTTAAAGGCATTTGATGTACTTTTACACTTAGAGCTGAAGACCAAATTATATTTAACACTTGTTAATTTGCTTATAAAATTTAGGTACCTTTATAATGCTAATTAACAATATTATTTTAAAAAAGGCTAACCACAACATGAACAGAGACAATTTAAGATTAAACTTGGAAAATGCAAAATTATGTTTACTTACCTTTGAGTTTAAAATCAGGCTTGAAATTAAGAAAAAGGACAAAGCTACTTAAGGTTTAATTTTATGAACATTAATTTATGAACAAATTTATTTAGTTAGTTATTACACTGTTTTTGTTTTTAAAATGGCTTTTATGCCACTGTTTGAACTATTTAATTGCCTTTAAGGTTTAGACTATTTGGTTTAAGTTTTTTTTTTTTTTTTTTTTTTTTTATGTTTTGCACTTAGGTACAGAGAAACTTACAGTTTTAAAAAGAGGTACAAAGTATTGCCACACATACGTGACCTTTGCATAGGTTAAAGAACTTTTTATGACATTTTGTAACACATTTAAGACTTTTTAATTTTACCAACTGTGGCCTTTATATTTAGAAAAACATTTCAACTTAGGCATCCCAACTCAGGAAAAAGGAACATTTGTAGCACCAGAGAGACAATTATAAAAACCTGAGGGAAGATAGGCATTTGTATAGTAAGGGATGGGAGGTTTTCGCCCTGCTCGCTGAATTTTGCTGAAGCGGCCGCATGGCCAAGAGGGGGGGGGGGAGTAGCAAAAGTTTGTTGCCCCGTGTGGAACCGGGTTTAAGCTGGGATTTGGAAAATGGGCGCTGTCCCTTTAAGGTGAAGCCAGCGATGAGCTCAGAGATTAGAATCTGTGCTTGCTTGCTGGAAGGAAAGATTTTACTGCGGAGAAAAAGTTAACTTTGCAAGAGTTCAGCTTTTCAGCGGGGGAGACAGCGCCGCCCCCAATAGATTTCAAGCAGGAGAGCGTGTAAGGGGCTGGGGTCACACGGCTTGAAACAGCTGTGTGGCTTTTTTAATTAAAGGCTTTGTTTTGTAGCAATTGCCGGCTAAGGAGGGGAGTAAAAACTTTGACGGAGCAAGGACGGAGCTGAGGCAGGCTATGGCAGGGTAGGAGAAACGCCAGGGAGATTTTTAAAGGCAGCTTTTAGTTTTGCAAGGACAGAAAAGCTGGAGGCAAGGTTAGGGAAGTGGCTGACTGTTAGCGGCAGAGGCTACTGAGTAGGCGGAGAAAGACTTTTTTCATTAGGGAGAAAGACAGGAAAGGTAGTAGGTGGTTTTGCACTCGGCAGGAGAGATGGTATATAGGGTGTGAGCATTTTGTTTTTCTGAATCAGAGTTGGAATCTGGAAGTGGAATTGTGGCTGCGGCGGAGGTAGAACCAGCGTTAATAGTTTGCAGCTACGAGTGCTTTTTTGCTCCCCCGCACTTTGCCCCGTGGGGGGCTGAGGGGGGTGCAGGCGTAGAGAAGGGAGTGGCGGCGGGGGTTAGCACTTTGGAGAGTGACTCAGGCACAGAGCTGCTGACAGGCTGGGCCCTGGAAAAAGTGTGTTGTTTCTATAAGAGTTTAGAGACTAGGATTTTTGCCCGCCCGCTGGCTAGAGATTAACAGCGCTGGGGGGAAAGCGGCGGAATTTTCGCCCGCCCGCCGGGGAGAGCTGCTCAGGGAAAAAAGCAGCAGCTTTAACAGGATTAGCACAGAGGTTGAAGCGGCAGAAGTGAAGATGAAGGGTTAAAGGAGGGAGGGAACTGAGAGATTTAAAGCGACAGGAACCTGAGAACTAGATTTTTGGCAAACATCATAAACAAAACATTAAGAAATTACAAATAACGTGACACCCATGGTAGCGAGTTCAATGGGTATTTTTGGCAAACATCATGAACAAAACATTAAGAAATTATAAATATCTTTTTTGGTAACCTCTACGTGTCTGTTTTTTAACTCAGACTGTATCTCTTTAATGAATTTAAGCTCGGTACTTAGCGTGACACCCATGGCGTTTTCACTGGGTGAAGCCCCCAAAAGCCAATTAAGGGGCGGCGAGGGGGACGACGAAAATACTGCAGTTTATTTTGATCAAGGGCTGACTGTTTATACGCTTACCTTGGTGAGGTCCTTTTTTGCGTTTTACAAAACAGCTCCGGACTCGCCCGGCTCTCTTGGTCGTCCGAGTGTGGTGGTCTTCGAGCCCAGCGTTGGGCGCCAAAATGCGGGGTCCTAGAGTCCCCCGGAGGGGCCCGGCCAGCGGGGAAACGGCTGGGAGGCTCTTGGACTTCCGCACTCTTATTTTGCTGAGTTAAAAGAACAACCACACCTGTAAAAAATCTGAGAGAGGTTAGTAAAGAAGACCCCAGGCGAAGTTCCGGTCAGAGGCAAAATTTATTGGGTTCAGCAACTCTTATATAGAGGAGGAGAAATGGGCAGGAAAAAGAACATGTCAATCATACTTTTTGGCGGGAAGGTTTTTAGAACAAAGGGCAGTAAAATATTCAGAAGGGATGGAGACCTTATGTCTCCAAAGTGGGATCTGCAGCCGCTTATCTGGGCTAACATCAGTTTGTGAAGGGGGCAGGTTTTTGAAGGTAGCTATTAACTCCGGAAAGAAGCTAAAGGGAGTGGTCTAGATCTGGATTTAGCATTGGGGGTGTTCACTTTTCCTTTGGCTTCAAAGAAAAAATCTCCTTCAGCTGTGAAATACCTTTCCTGTTAGTCCAACAGCTTACAGCAAAATCAGCAGATGGGCAGCCTTAGGTAAAGGCTGCATAAAAGACAGAAGACAGAAAAATTGATCCTCTGACAGGATACTGTCTCCAACAAGAAGCAAGTTGGTGTTCTCTGCTGAATGTGTCACTGGCCTGCCACATTCCGTGAATGATCACTTATTTCCTGTGTAAGCTGAAACTATTCTGAAATTTTATTCTGAAATTATTCTGGCAGGATGTTTTGGTGATCCCCACTTGGTGTCTGAGAGGGGTACACTCGACAAGAAATATTACAGGTGTCAGATCAACTCTATTTGAGTCTAGTAATCTCCAAATGACTTGGCTTAAACTTGACCCAAAGGCATGTTTTATATGATCGTTGGTCCTATTTAGAGAGGTAAAATGCTCCATAGAAAAGTGGGAAAGGAGAAGAGTAGCTTTTAATTTTTCATAGGCCTAGCAAAAGTTGAGGAAAATAGAAAGGAAAAACCTTTAGCCTACACACAGGAAGTCCCTACCCATGAAGCATCCTGCCATAAGACCAAGTACAGGCTTCTGGTATACTTAGTTGTCTAACACCATAGTCTTTCTTCGTGGTCCCAGGAAAAGTTCTCCTCAATCACAGTTGTCACAGTCAGGTTTCTGTAATTAGAGATCTTGATTTTTACACAGATCCTATGTCAAAGTCAGTGACATGAACCGTATTCTGGTTTCATCTCACCATTAGGTGGTGAGGCAGGGAAACCTGCCCTAAAAGCAAGTTATTGCTGTTTCCAAGTTGTGAGGGTGTCATATAAACCCACCCTGGAGCAAGTCAGTGCCAGGGGCAGCACTAGGGGCTTCCTGGTATAAGTTCAATTCTTAGTGAGGTGCAGAAAACTGTGCTGATTACAAATTCAGAACCCAAGGTTTGAGGGATAATGGCTGACATCTGACCAACAAAAGCCTAAGTCAAGTCACTATGACATATGTTCAGAGTGAATGGCCCTCCCTGCAATATAAAATTTGGGAGTCCCTATCCCTATTGGATAAAAACTTCTTTCTATATGTAATATTTCCCATTTTAATGTCCCTGTGCAATAAATAAACAATACCAGATGATACTACTGGTGCATATGAGGAGGGGTAAAAATAAAAAGCTAAATAATACCTATGACCTGGTTCTAACATAAATTCAGAACTTAAGAGATACTTGTCTACTAGAATTTTCTACTAAATAAATACAAAAAGAGAGTTGGGAAAACTACATCTACATAAGGAAATACACAATAATAATTATACCTATTAAAGAAATATATCTAAAGAAATATACAAAGGAAATATACATATCCCCTTTATGTCTTTTGACATAGTCTGAGGTGGATAAAATCTGGAGCAAAGCTTCAGCATGCAACATGGTCTTGTGGAGTCTGAAAAACTGGTCGCAGCTGTCACAGATAAGAAGATCTCCTCAAGCTAAGGGTCTCTCAACAGACAAATCTGGTAGTGAGTAACAGTCCACAGCAAAGAGAGGTAAGAGAAAAGAGGTCTC
This sequence comes from Suncus etruscus, assembly GCF_024139225.1. Taxonomy (NCBI): domain Eukaryota; kingdom Metazoa; phylum Chordata; class Mammalia; order Eulipotyphla; family Soricidae; genus Suncus; species Suncus etruscus. Next base: position 84,034,599 of record NC_064858.1, read on the forward strand.
CAAGAGCAAATCAACAGAGCGGTGGTAGCAGCTTCTTCCCAGACTGATGAGGTAAGGCACTCTGAGAGGCTAGCCTTTCACTTTGGGAGCTGGCTGGCCACTGGTTTCAGGTGTGGAGAGTGTTCCAGTTCCTAAGGAGTTAAGAATTGAGGATAAATAGGAAGACAAATCAGGAGTGAGAGTGAAAAGGTAGAAAAGGATTTGTAAAGTGGTAAGCAGTGGAGGGAATAAAGGAAGGATAAAGCATAGCAGGGGAAAGGACTATATACTACATACACAGGTATTTTATACAATACAGAAGGACATTAGACAGATATAGAGATGGGCACCATATGCACGCATAGACAGAAAGATCGAATCATAGGATACATTTTAAAAACTGACCCAGTTGGAATGGTTCAGAGCACTTAAAAAATATAAAACTGCAGGACCAGAGCAATAGCACAGCAGTAGGGAGTTTGCCTTGCACATGGCTGATCCAGAACTGACTTGGCTTCAATCCCAGTATCCCATATAATTCCCCAAGCCAGGAGCAATTTCTGAGCTCAAAAACAAGAGTAACCCCTGAACATCACTGGGTGTGGCCCCAAAACATATGTATGTATGTATGTATGTATGTATGTATGTTTGTGTGTATGTATGTATGTATGTATGTATATAGCCGGCAACTCAGATGAAAAGGTTTCCCAATTTCTAGAAAAATCATAGGGTAAACTTTGCTGAAGAAAGGCTTCCAAGATTAGATTGTATGTAGAGCATTCTTAAAACAACATAATTTTGAAGTCTAGGAAACTAAGCAAGATGGTAATGAGCACTGTAAAAGGAGTCTATGCCATAAAGAATTATCTAAAGGGTCCTGAACATCCAAGTTCCTTTCCTAAAAAGCAAACCAAAAACATGGGCAATATGATATAAGTGACGTAGCTTGAATTAAAAATAAATTGCAAAAACATGCTCAATGAATGAGAACTGTAGCAAGAGTCGATGGCATGCAGTTGGCTATTCCAATGGTATCTACAGACATAAACATTAGATCATATTAGCAGGTATAATCAAATGAAAATTAACAGATTAGAACATTATAATGAATATTATCATAATGAGCACTGTATTTGAAGTCTAATATAATATAACACTGTAATGCAAAACTAGGGCATCCAACGTATCTCCCCAAGAACTACTGTGAACAAAAAGATTAAAAAGTTATTATAAACATATTAAAATTAAGTCACCTAAGCATTCTTATAGTGAGCACTGTAGTGGGAGTCCATTGTTTCCATACGCATTCTGCATCTGTTTCTGTGGATCAAAGCATTAGAACATTATTCTAGACCTCTATAAAATGCAGTCGCTTGAACATCTGCTCTATCTAAACAGCTATATCTGTTGCTGCAGGTCTCTTTGAAATATAAAAGAGAATATAAGCTTTCGTGTTTCTCCTCTTCCACTTAGCTTCTTTCCTTCTCCACCCTATACTATGGAGCCAATGGTATTCAAAACAGCTAACATTTAGACCATTGTGTTTCTTCGTGTTGTTGTTCTAAATTCCAAGTAAGTTCCTTTCCCGCTACATCCCTGCCAACAGGGATTGTTCCCAATATTTTTTTAGAAACTCATTTATTTTCCATCAACCTGATTTCCATTCCTATTTCAGTCTAGAAAGAAAAGCTTAAGAGCATTCAGTGGTGGTTCCTACCCATTCGGTGGCCTGAGCGGTGGGAGCTACAGACTAGTCTCCTATAGCAGGCTGAGCTCTCTAATCTTCAGTAGAAAACTGCTGAATCGGCACGGAGGTCACCTGCACCCCTTCAGACCAGTCTGGCCAACCTCAGACCAACCTCAGGCTGAATAGTACTGTATTGAGGAGCTGGAGCAATCCATTCGCCTCCTTAATCACAGCCTTCTCAACAGCAGCCTGTTCTTTCTTTTCAATTTCCTCAGGATATAGAAGTAGAGATTAGGCATGACTTCCCATGGGTGTACCCAGGAGATGATGCCTAGCATTCGCAGAATTTCTCGGGCCAGCATCCACACAAGACCCACTGAATGAGCTCCCTTGTTGTTCTAAGGGATAGCAATGTCCACGTAGCACAGAGGAGAGTTTGTGTCACAAAGAGCAATCATAGGCAAATTCACGTCAGATGCCTCTCTGAGGGGCTGGTGGGCGGCCCTGGGATCAGTAACCACCAAAAGTCTCGGCTCCCGGAAAACGGCCCGGATTTGGTTAATGAAAGTTCCAGGGGTGAAGCGGCCAGTGATCAGAGTAGCTCCAGTGGCAGCAGCAAATTTCAGCACAGCTCTCTGGCCAGTATTCCTGGATGAGATGACATCAGTTGGGTTTTCAACGCTAACAATGGCATGAGCTGCCAGTAGGAGCTTCTCCCAGGTTCTCTTCAAATTTATGTAGAAGCCATCACTTTTCTTTTTGTAGATGTTCCATCTACATGTTCCATCTGGAAGTCCAGGTTAGTGCCATCTAAGTGAGTGCCTGCAGCAATGGAATTTGAGGACATCCTCCTCCATTTGCAGGACATGGAGGGCTCCGGATATTGTGAAATTTCCCTTGAAGTCACACCAGGAATCAAGTACAACAAAGTATGGATTCCTCTCTGGTTATCATGGAAAGGCTATTCCCAGTGTTTTTTATATGTGCCATCCTCACTGGTGTAAGATGGTATCTCATTGTTGCTTTGATTTGGATTTCCCTAAGGATAAGTGATGATGAACATTTTTATGTGTCTGTTGGCCATCTGTTGGTCTTCTCAGAGAAGCATCTGTTCATTTCCTCTTCCCTTTTGTTTTTTGTTTTGTTTTGGTGACACACCTGATGATTCTCAGTGGTTACTCCTGGGTATGCATTCAGAAATCGCTCCTGGCAGGGGCTGGAGAGATGGCATGGAGGTAGGTCATTTGCCTTGCATGCAGGACGGTGGTTCAAGTCCCGGCATCCCATATGGTCCCCTGTGCCTGCCAGGAGTGATTTCTGAGCAGAGTCAGGAGTAACCCCTGAGCGCCGCCGGGTGTGACCCCAAAACAAAACAAAGAAATCGCTCCTGGCTTGGGGGACTATATTGGGCGTGGGGGGTTAGCATGTGCAAGGCAAATACCCTACTGCTTGCTCCACAGCTTCAGCTCCCCTCTTCCCATTTTTGGATGGAGTTTTTAGGTTTTGTGGAGTTAACTTAGTGAATAAAAACGTGTCTCAAAAAAGGTGTGGCTCAATGCTAGAGAAGTGGTTTTGTATGCATAATACCTCCTGTTGGATCCCAGTATCTCCCTTACATCACTGAGTACAGTCCTGGCAGATTTTTTTGTGATTCCCAGAACCACAGTCTCTGATAACTACTTGTAACCAAGTGTGCACAATAACAGGAAGGAAAGAAGGAAAAATAAACAGTATATTAATTATTTAAGCCACTTTGAATTATACTTCTCTATCTATTCTTTTTTTTTTCTCTATCTAGTCTTAAAAGGACACCTATAGAGGCAGGAGCAGTAGTTCAGTGGTAGGGTGTTTGCTTTGTGCACAGCTGACCCAGGACAGACCGTGACTTGATCCCCAGCGTCCCATATGGTCCCCCAAGCCAGGAACGATTTCTGAGCACAGAGCCAGGAGTAACCCCTGAGCATCACTGGATGTTGCTCAAAAACAAAAACAAAAACAAAAATAAAGGACTCCTATAGAGACATGACTCAAATAAACTAAAGCCTAAATATGCACCATAATTTTTAGCTGTGACTTAATGTCTCTGATCTTCAGTTTCTTTCTTTGTAACTTGGTAATAAACAATGAATGTCACACAGATATACTTTTTAAGTGACTCTTAGGATAGTAAAAGCATTAAGTATCATCATGGACTGGTAAAACAATTCCGATGGTCGGAACACACTCTTTGGATGCTCAAAGCCCCAAGATTATACCCCATGGTGCTATGGATCCCCCTTCAATAAAAGAGAAAAGTATCCTCAACTTAGTAGAGAAAATAATTGGAAAAAATTATTGTAAGAGGGTGAGAATGTGGAACAAAAGTGAAGGTCATGAGAAATACTTTGAGTACATCTTGAGGACAGAATGCCTTATCAATGGAAAGGTGTTCATTAACATCTAGTGTCTTAGAAAATGGACTCACACAGCGCCAAGGAGATATTACAGCAAGTAGGTTGCTTGCCTTGAATGTGGCAAATCTAGGTTTGATTCCTAACATCCCATTATGTTCGCTTGAGTGCATCAGAATTAATTCCTGAGTACAGAATCAGGAATAACCCATGAGTAGAGATGAGTGTGGCTCAAAAAAGCAAAAAACAAAACAAAACAAAACAAAAAGACTCATAGATTTAGGATTACAATGTAATTCTTCAAACTAGCTTATACAAATCACCTTAATATTTCTTTAATTTCCTTCCCTTTTTAATAGAGGTCACTCAGTAAATGTGTGGCTCTCACTGTTATAAAGAAATAAAATCACATCTAAGATAATATATTTGAATTGGAATATGACAAGAAAGGTGTCAGGACTTCTAATTTATCTTAGGGTAAAAAATAAAGTACAAAATAAGAAGTGAAAAGGGCCAGATAAAGGTTACTTGCAGAAATGTGAAAATTAACCATTAGATTTGACAAGATAGGGTCTATCAATTTCACAGAATCATCAAAATTTTCAGCATAACTTGCTCCGGGAAGGACCGCGCGAAAGGCCGCCCGTCCGGCTGGGTTTCACTTGCCCCAGGGAAGGTAGGGGAGCTCCGCCCACACACGCTGAGCTTGCGAACGGCCGCCCGCTCCAGCTGGGTTTCTCCGGCCGCCCGTTCCTGCTGGGTTTCATTTGCCCCAGGGAAGGTAGGGAAGCTCCGCCCACACACGCCGACTGCACGAACACCCGCTGCGCCCCATCACCCATCGGGTTAGGCCACAGAAAGAGCACAGGAGGAGCCAAACCGCAGCAAACCCACCCAACAGTACCTCTAGATCCACCCTCAGGGAGGGGACCCATTCCCACACCACAGGGGATCAAAACAGGCTGAAATTGGAAGGAACAGTACTCCAAAGCGCACCAATAAACACAAAGAAATATGGGTAAATCAAAGAGAACCCTAAGTTCTGAAGATACGGAGACAAACCCTAACAAGTTTCCAAGTCCGCCAAAACGCACAGATTCGTGGGAAGGTGACCTAAAAGCAGCAATGAGGAAGAAAATGCAAGAATCAATAAAAGAAATGAGAGAAACCTTAGCTAACGAGTATAAGACATCTATGGAGAAACTAATCAGCCAAATTAAAGAAGAAATGTTAAAGAGCATGAGAGAGTTCATACAAAAAGAAGTGAAGGAATTAACAGACAAAGTAACAAGCCTTACTAGCAGAAACACAGAGTTGGAGGAACACATTGAAGAACTCGAAGGAAAACTGCAAACAAAATATGACCAAAAAACCAACAAAGAAATAAAAGGCAAAGCACTGGAAGGAAAAGTCCAGTACCTAATGAACAAGGACAAAAGAAACAATCTAAGAATTGTGGGTATACCAGAAGGGGAGGAAATAGGGAAAGGGGAAGAACAAGTAGTCAGAGAGATAATAGCAGAGAACTTCCCCACCCTCTGGAATGAAACTTCAGGGCAAATCCAGGAAATCAAGAGGGTCCCTAATAAAATAGACCCCAATAAACCAACACCAAGACATATAGTAATCCAAATGGCAAAAAAACAAAGAGAAAGAGGAACTTCTTAAGGCAATAAGAGAGAAAAAAAACCTCAAGTACCAAGTTAGGGACATAAGAATCAAACCAGATCTGCCAGTCAAAATAATTCAAGCTAGAAGACAGTGGAATGACATATTTAAATGACTGAATGAAAGAAACTTCCAACCTAAAGTCCAATATACAGCAAAACTATCATTCATATGGGAGGACAGACTAAAAACATTTTCAAACAAGGCCGAACTAGAGCTATTTGTGCAAACAAAACTGATTCTAAACGACCTACTCAGAGATGAATTACACAATCCAAACCCACGATTGTAACAAAAGCCACCCTACACAACACAACTGCACAACAGTCCTCTCTCTCAATAATCTCCCTAAATGTTAATGGCCTAAACTCTCCAATTAAAAGACGCATAGTAGAGAACTGGATTAGGAAAAATAAACCGGACTTCTGCTGTCTGCAAGAAACACACCTACAGATACAGGATAAGCACAGGCTTAGAATAAAAGGATGGAAAGTAATTATTCAGGCCAATGGAAAACAAAAAAGAGCAGGGACAGCCATTCTTATATCAGACCAAATTGCATTCAACCTCAAGAAAGTGATCAGAGACAAAGAGGGTCACTACTTACTGATCAGGGGAACATTAGATCAAGAAACACTAACCCTGGTCAATATCTATGCACCTAATCTAGAGTCAGCAAAATATGTGAGGCAACTGCTCGTAAACCTGGAGAAACACATGAAGGGAAATGTGATAATAGTAGGGGACCTCAATACTCCACTATCACCACTGGACAGATCCACCAAACAGAAAAATAGCAAAGAAATAAGAGCTCTAAATGAAAAATTAGAAGATTTGGGGCTAATAGGCTTATATAGAGCCCTCCATCCCCAAAAAGCAGAATACACATTCTTCTCAAGCCCACATGGAACCTTCTCCAGAATAGACCATGTCCTAGGATACAAAGCCAACCTATATAAGACCACAAAGGTAAGGATCATTAGAAGTACCCTTTCAGATCACTATGCAACAGAGGTCAAAATTGACATCAAGAAGAAGCAATGGAGAAAAACTAATGCCTGGAGATTAAACAACATGCTGCTCAACAACAGCTGGATCAAAGAACAACTCAAGGTAGAAATAAAAAGATTCCTTGAGACAAATGACAATGAAGAGACAACATGTCAAAATTTGTGGGACACAGCAAAAGCAGTAATTAGGGGGAAACTCATAGCAATACAGGCCTATATCAAGAAACAGGAAAATAACAAAACCAACAGTTTAAAAGATCACCTCAAAGAATTGGAACAACAGCAACAGAGAAATCCAACCACAACCAGAAGGCAAGAAATAATAAAAACCAGAGCAGAAATAAACAACATAGAAACCAAGAAAACAATACAAAAAATCAATGAGACCAGGAGTTGGTTTTTCAAAAAAATAAACAAGATAGACAAACCACTGGCAAAACTCACCAAAAAAAAAGAGGGAAAACACCCAAATCAGTAGGATCACAAATGAAAGGGGAGATATTACAACAGAACCCCAAGAAATACAACATATCATAAGATCATATTATGAACAACTATACTCAGCTAGGATAGAGAACCCAGGAGAAATCGACAGATTCTTGGAGAAAAACCCTCTTCCGAGACTGCACAAGGAAGACCTAGAAAGCCTAAACAGACCAATCACCTCAGAGGAAATTCAAGATGTAATTAAAAAACTCCCTAAGAACAAAAGCCCAGGACCAGATGGATTTACAGGTGAATTCTACCAAACATTCCGAGAAGACTTACTACCACTTTTCCATAGGCTCTTCCAAACCATAGAAAAAAAAAAAACAGGAATCCTCCCTAACTCCTTCTATGAGGCAAATATCACACGCATTCCCAAAGATGGCAAAGACACCACCAAGAAAGAAAACTACAGACCAATCTCACTAATGAACATAGATGCAAAGATACTCAACAAAATATTAGCAAACCGAATCCAGCACTTCATCAAAAAGATCATACATCATGACCAAGTGGGTTTTATACCAGGAATGCAAGGTTGGTTCAACATACGCAAATCAATCAACATTATACATCACATCAACAACAAGAAAAACAAAAACCACATGATCATATCAATCGATGCAGAGAAGGCGTTTGACAAAATCCAACACCCTTTCATGTTAAAGACACTCAGCAAAATAGGGTTAGAAGGAACCTTCCTCAAGATAATTACAGCTATCTATGAAAAGCCTACAGCCAACATTATACTTAATGGCGAGAAACTAGAAGCATTCCCACTAAGGTCAGGAACTAGGCAAGGCTGCCCACTCTCTCCACTATTATTTAATATAACCTTAGAAGTCCTAGCAAGAGCAATCCGACAAGAGAAGAGAATCAAAGAAATCCAAATTGGGAAAGAGGAACACAAACTATCTCTATTTGCAGATGATATGATGATATACATCGAAAATCCTAAAGAGTCCACAGTAAAACTCCTAGAAACAATTAACCAATACAGCAAAGTGGCTGGATACAAAGTCAATACACAAAAGACAGTAGCGTTTCTATATACAAACAACGAAGTCGAGGAGAGAGAGATTAAAAATACAATACCATTTAAAATAGTATCAAAAAATATCAGGTACCTAGGAATCAACCTTACAAGGGAAGTGAAAGACCTATACCAGGGAAACTTCAAAACGCTTCAGAAAGAAATTGAACGTGATCTAAAGAAATGGAAGAACATCCCATGCTCATGGATAGGTAGAATTAACATAGTCAAAATGACTATCCTACCCAAACTACTATATAGATTTAATGCAATCCCTATCCAAATCCAAACACCATTCTTTAATGAAATAGAACGATCAATCACAAAATTTATCTGGAACCACAAAAGACCCAGGATAGCCAAACACATACTGAAAAACAAAAAGCTGGGAGGCATCTCCTTACCTAACTTGAAACTATACTATAGAGCCATAGTAATCAAAACAGCATGGTACTGGAACAGAGACAGGGCCTCAGACCAGTGAGTCAGAACAGAATTCCCAGACATAACCCCCAATATATACAGCCAACTAATATTTGATAAAAGAGGCAAGAACCTGAAATGGAACAAAGGAAGTCTATTCAACAAATGGTGTTGGTACAATTGGAAAACCACATGTACGAAAATGAAGATTGACCCATACCTCACCCCTTATACAAAAGTCAACTCAAAATGGATCAAAGACCTTTAAATCAGACCCGAATCTATAAAGTTTATCAAGAATAAAATTGGCAGAACTCTCGAAGACCTATATATCAAAAAGGTCTTTGAGAATGGAGCACCAATGGCAAGAACGTTAGCAGCAAATATAAACAAATGGGACTACATCAAACTAAAAAGCTTCTGCATGGCGAAAGAAACCCTACTTAATGCAAGAAGACAGTTAACAGAATGAGAAAAAATCTTTTCACTCAACATATCAGATAAAGGGCTGATATCTAGAACATACAAAGCACTCAGAAAGCTGAGCCCCCCAAAACCAAATAAAGCCATAAAAAATGGGAAGATGAAATGAATAGACACTTCTCTGAGGAAGACAGAAGGATGGCCAACAAACACATGAAAACATGCTCACCTTCACTCATCATCAGGGAGATCCAAATCAAGACAACAATGAGATACCACCTTACACCAGTGTGGATGGCTCACATCAAAAATAATGGAAACAACCTTTGTTGGCGGGAATGCATTATGAAAGGAACTCATCCACTGCTGGTGGGAATGCCCCCTAGTCCAACATCTATGGAGAAAAGTCTGTAGAGTGCTCAAAGAACTCAGAATTGAGCTGCCATTTGACCCAGCAATTGCCCTCCTAGGCATATACCCCCAAGTTGGAAGGATACTCATCCCAAAATACATATGCACCCCACTATTTATCGCAGCACTCAGTATAATAGCCAAATCTTGGAACCAACCTCAATGTCCAACAACAGATGAATGGATCATAAAGATGTGGTACATATACACAATGGAATATTACATGGCAGTCAGAAATGATACAATCACAGACTTTGCAGCAACGTGGATGGACCTAGATCATGTTATGTTAAACGAAGTAAGTCAGAAGACAAAAGATAAACACAGAATGGTAGCACTATTCTGAAGCACCTAGAACATATATTTTATACACAACTAATACCTAACAATCAAATAACAGTGTTTAACAGGGTAGAAATTCCGAGCACTGTAATAGTCAACATATACTTGGGAGCAGTGTCCAAAATACATGAAAAAGGAACAATGCAAACTCTTGACTACACAGTATACCACAAAGAAAACAGCAACAACAGAGACAGCAGCATAGAGAGAACAGGTATGTAATCAGATTTCTACAACAAAGGCCCACAATAATCCCTTAGAGATCGTATACAGGAACACAAGTATAGAACACCACAGGAAATCACTGACTGCAATGGAAACATACCATAACACTATGTTTTAATGCCTTTATCTTACTATAGTTTAAATAACCTCTCAGCTTTTCTGTCCACAGGCACCCTTGGATACAAAGGGCAGACAAACTAAGATGGCAACCCGGGATACTACACGAGATACCATACCTTGCTTGCACTACGAGATGGCCGCGAGAAAAATCTTTAACATACACTTTATCTCTAGGTTATACCTTCTTTTAGGAATTGAAGCATGTGACCAGTCAGACCACCGAAGCAGTAACTGCGACGTACAGACTTAAACTACAGGCTCTATTCATCGAACACAATCAACCAATCCAGCATTCCCTTGCTATTCTCTCCTCTCTTCTCACTACTTTCTTCTTTTTTTTTTCTTCATTTTTCTCTTTTCTATTCTTCTCTTTACTATTTTCCCTTTCTCTTCTCCCTTTCTTTATAAGGTAGTTTTTCTTTTCTCTCCCTTCATACCCCTCTCATATACCTACCCCTTTCTCCCCTCCGGAAATCTAACTATCCCTTCACCCCTCAATCCCATCCAGATCTCCCACCATATTAAAACTCTTCACCCTCAGTCCTTAATCTATTAGGCATCAAGATCGACCTCCTACCCAATGAACCAGTACCCAGCACCCAGGCGAGGGGACACCCAGTCAAACCCACACCTAGGCTCCTGCAAGAAAAGACAGCCAACTCCCCTGCGGACTCATACTGCGCGGCCCTCCCTACCAACTCCCCCTAACGTGGACTGTTTCTTGAAACCGGGCCTAGGTCCAAAAGTATCCCCAATACAAGATCTCTCCCAAGACCTCCCTACCACAAATTTTTACCAAACTGAAGAAGGCCAGGGGGTGTGATAGAAAGATGCCTGGGAAACCACACACCACAAGAAAAACCCAAAAGGCAATGGGAAAAACTGTACTTCCAACATAGGCATAAGACCTGTAATACACCACATCTTTACCGGCTTTCCCCCAAATGTAAGGTAGTTTTTTGCACCACTTTGGTCCTTTAAAAGCTTCGCTAACTCATTTTATTTCTTTTTCTTTTATTTATTTATTTTTTAATTTATTTTTTCAAATGCCTGTCCTACATATACATTTGTGAGCATATACATTTTCATTCCCTTTCTTTTTTTTATTTATTTTTTTATTTTATTTTTTTTTCATTTTTTATTTTTTTTTATTTTTTATCGTTTTGGGGTATGTGACCTGTTTCCGTTATCCCCTCTGTCCACCCCCAAATACACCGACAATATAATGTAGCACCATTTCTCCCTGCAAAGGCACACTAAATAAAGGGGAAATCTTACATATAGAAAAGAGCTCTTATCTAATAGAGATAGGAACTCACAGTTGTTAATAATACAGGGATATCTCCTACCTGGAAAATATGTCATGTAGAATCAACTTAGACCTCAGGTGATTAGATACCATTCATCCAGCCTTGAACCCTGGATCCCAGACATAGAAATGGCACAGCTCTTCACAACAGCTGCAGGAAACAAATCCCATCCAGGACAGCCTTAATACTGCGGGGTCAACAACAAGGGCCAGCTCTAACATGATATCCTGACAACGAGGAAAATGTGAACAACTTGACATTAGAGCAGACAAGACAGCTAACGACAAGACAAAACCAGAAGACTTGGCACCCTTTGGTAGATCCAAAAGCCAAGATCGCGATTTACAGATGACTGGCTGATAGAACCACGACCAGACTGTACACATCTTGGGACCAATAAAAATGCCCTAGTTTAGGGTTTGAACTATGACCTGCACAATAAGCATGATCCCCAGTCCCAAAGGTCCTGCAGAGACAATTGTAACGGAATGGGGCTTCTAGAAGCACAAAGAAAGACGCTAACCTAGGTGCCATCCTAGGCTCAGTGCAAAGCCCAAGATCACCAACCACAGAAGATGGATTAAAATGACACTGAGGTAACAGAACCTCTAGAATCACAAAGACTGACTTCATCATAAATCCCATCTCAGGATCTGTGCAGATACTGAGACCTCTAAACAAAGAGCTCTGATTGTATCACACTGGACAGAGCAGAAGTCTACCAACCACAAAAACGCCACCGGGAGAGTAAATGATCCTGAGCAAAGTCTAGAGTTGATCCCATGACAGTATACTCCAAGGATGGAGAAACCCCATATTTTTTAGGCCAAGTGAATTCCTTTTCAAATGACCCCAATATTTACTGTGCCAGGGCAGGAGGGAAAAAACAAAAATACAAAAAGCACAAAACCTTGGTTATTTATATATTTTTTTTACCTTCATTTATTATTATTATTTTTTTTATTTACTTATCTATTTTGGTCAATTTCTCTCTTTGGGTGTGATTATTGAAATTGTTGTCCCCAGTTATACTTGTTTTTTCTCTTCCTCTCTTTTCTTTCGTTATGTGCTATGCCATGTTTCTTATTTCAAGACCATGGTGTGTTTTTTGTTTGTGTGCTTGTTTTTGTTGGTTTTTTGTTTGTTTTGTTTTGTTTTTTGTTTGTTTTTTGTGGTGCTTATCGATATAGCTGGAGTCCTCAATGGATATTTGACACTTCTTTTGGTACTGGTGGAGTGTTTCACCTTCTCTTTCTCCTTCACCTCCCAAATCGATGATGAGAGCCACTAGAAGGATTCCGCCCATTTTCGGGGTATTGGACTCTTACCCCAATTTATTACTTTTTTCTTTTTCAGGCAAAACCACATAACTTGAAATAGCTGGTCTTGCCTCCAGTTAGAGGGGGAAATAAGGGAGGCCTCAAGACCAAACAGGTGCAAGACTACTAAGTAATAGGTTAGATACAGAGGGGACCACATATTCTAGCCGCCCTGGGGGTGAGGGAAGAAGAAATGGGAGGGAAGACAAAAACGAACGGGTTGGGAGAACAATTCGGTGATGGATGGGAATCCCTCCTGATTTTATGTAAATATGTACCTAAAATATTATTGTCAACAATATGTAAGCCACTATGATCAAAATAAAATTATATTATAATTTAAAAAAAAAGGTCCATAATAGACTTGAAACAGTAAAACAAAAAAAAATTTTTCAGCATAAAAAGAGATAAGTAGAGAAGACAAGAGTCAACAAGAGGGCATCAAGGATTGTGTCAAAGGCCCAGGGCATTTCAGGTTATACTTCTCTCCCACCCTCCAAAATTAAATCATCATCCTCAGAAGGTCAGGGATGTTGCTCAGTGGTAGGGAATATTCTTTTTTTTTTTTGTCTGAGACTCTAAGCTCAATCTATAGCAGAGAAAATAATTCATAAGATCTAGTTCTTTGTATCATGACTCTTTTAACTACATCTGCAGAATCATGAAATACTTCTAAATGAATGGAAATTTGACTTGCCTCCCACTAACTCTTGATCAACTATTCAGGAAACAAACTCACTGAATTCTTCTCCCACTAAAAAGCAAATAAGCATGAAGATTATCATGACACAATCATACTTCATGTTGTTCTAGAAATTTTCAAGACTACATTTAATAGGGAAATATGATTTCACTAAAAGGGATAAAATTCTTCTGATGAGAATCTACACTCGAAGGAGGAAGAATCTCATGCTTAATGTTATCTGTGCCCAAAAAGTCCCTGCAATGTGTGAAAAACTAAAAAATGCAAGGTAAGTAAGAAAAAGTGCATGTAAGAAAAAGGAGAAGGATGAAGGTTGGCCACAGAGATAAGGCTAAAGAGAATAAAAGGGATACAGCAGAAATCAGGGACCCAGGCAGAATTAACTGGGACATGACACTTTTCAGATGAGACTCATGCTGAGAAACCCCAAGAGTCAGGACCTCTCAAGTCCCTAGTGGACAGAGATACACAATGAGCAGAGAATAACTGTGGGCACCCCCAGAGGCTGAGGCTTCCAAAGAAAAGGAAACAACAGAACCTATGCCTGTGCCCAACCGAAGCCGTTGCTCTGAGTGTCCACTTCTATCCCTTACAGGTAAGATTGCAATTGAAGTGAGATTCAGACTCTTTTCCCCCAGCACCTGTCCCAAACAATCCCAACCCCTTATACCTGGATAAGAAGAAACAAGGAAACAGGAGCTCTGGGGAGTTTTTTCTAGATAAAGCCACATAAGAAAGCAAGAGAAGGGCTTGAGGATAGTATAGTGGGTAATGCCTTGCACGTAGTTAACCTGAGTTTGATCCTGACAGTCTATATGGTTCTCCAAGTACCACCAGGAGTGATTTCTGGGTGTAGAGCCAGAGTAAACCTTGGGCAGAGCCTGGTGTGCCGCCCTCCAAAAAAGACTAGTTTTATTTACATAAACTATTCAAACCTTTGAATCATGATGTTACTGGGTGTGCTATGAGATGGATCATACCATAATCACTGTGGCTAGTGTGAGACATGTGTGATAAGCCTCATAATAGGATTCATATGGTGAAGTGATGGGGATGAAAAAGCTGGTAGTGTATTCAGGTCTGTCTTTACAAATGTGTAGATTAGGTGGATGGGAGTTACCTCCACACTATCCAAAGCCAATCCTGATGGAAACTTGGGCATTCTTTCTCAAGATCCTATTAATGATCCTATCCAGAATCCATAGATGAAACTTCTTACATTCTCCTTTGCTATCTTATACCTTCCCCCAAAACACACACATTTACACACACACACACACACACACACACACACACACACACACCTATACATAGCTTATGAATAAAGGGGAAAAAAATCTGAAAGAAGAGGTTTTCAGGAGCTTTCAGGAGTTATTCCTTTTTTGCAAAAAAGGATTTAGGGCTTGAGGCAATGGCTGCAATCTTCATTCAAATACCAACACCTTATGCAAGATCCCAACCACCATCAGGTATGGTAACTAAGCACAGAGCCAGGAATAACTCCTGAAAGCTCCCTTAACACCTCAACACTCCCTTAATGCTGTCTCTCCTTCCCCCCCGCATTTCCTATATCTTCTATCAAAGTCTAAAATCCTCAAAATGCTGTGTTTTTCCAACCCCTCAAGAACTATTTCCTAGGGCCAGAGTGATTGCACAGTGGGAGGGTGTTTGCTTTGCATCCAGCCTGCCCAGGTTCTATCCAAGGCATCCCATATGGTCTGCCAAGCCTGCCAGAAGCAATTTCTGAGTGCAGGGCCAGGAGTAACCCCTGAGTGCCACCGGGTGTGGCCCAAAAACAAAGAACACTTTCCTACTCCAGGTTCCCTTTAAAAGCCAGGTCTTCTGCATGCAGAGCTCTCAGGTCTGATCATTCCCATGCCCTGTGGCTGTCATTTCATCCTCTATCCCCCTGGACTTGAATCTTAAACTTCATTTGAAACCTCTTTACTTTTTGTTTTGTTTTGTTTTGTTTTCACACCCAACAGTGCGCAGGGCTTACTCCTGACTCTGCACTCAGAACTCCTGACAGTGCTCAAGGACATATAGGGTGCCAGGAATCAAAAGGATCAAGTGTCCTCCCTACTGTACTATATCAATCCAGTCCCTGAAACTTCTTTTCGCCGAAAAATGCAACACAGATGAGCTCTGTCGCCTTGTATTTATTGTACAGTTGATTCTGAACTAAGTTTTGAATGTAACATGCTCAGAGATCTTTTCTTTTTTGCCAATTTTTGAGACTTTTACATTCAGCTACACCTTAGCTTCTTTTAACTGTGATCAAAACTGAAAACAACTGAATGGGAGAATCACAAAAAACTTGGCAGAAGTTAGTAGTTTCTGAACACACACCATCAAAACTCACATCAAAATCAATAACAAATAAATCCATAGTGTTTCTGGTAGTGTTCATGCAGGTTGCATTACTCTAGAGAAAAGCAATCAATGGGTGAGGAAAGTTTAAGAAACCTTAAGTCACATGACCCTGAAGTTTATGAAGCTAAGGTCCAGATCACCTTTTTCCAACAACTAGCTTCTCTCTGTCTAGCAGATTCTCTTCCTTTTTCTTTTAAGTTTCTTTTAAATCTTTCACAATAATACTTTAGGTACATATTAACATTGAAAAAGAGGAATTCCCATCACCAAGTTTGTCCTCCCTCCTCCCCCACCCCCCTTTTCATCCTGCCTCCCATATCCCCCATCCTCACCCCCCCACCCGGGCCACCAGAACAGGTGGTCCCCTCTGTGTCCAGTTTACTACTTATTGATCATATATCTGTTTAGTCCTGGTATCCTCCTTTATTTTCCCCTCTATTTGAGAAGCAGAACTAGATAATTCAAGTTATATGATTTTGTTTAAAGAAAAGAACAACAAAAAAGTGGGGTAAAAATCTCTCTCTTTTAAATCTTAAAAAAAAAAGAAAAAAAAAAAAAACAAGTCTAATTTGGGCCTGGAGAGATAGCACAGCGGTGTTTGCCTTGCAAGCAGCCAATTCAGGACCAAAGGTGGTTGGTTCAAATCCCAGTGTCCCATATGGTCCCCCGTGCCTGCCAGGAGCTATTTCTGAGCAAACAGCCAGAAGTAACCCCTGAGCACCGCTGGGTGTGGCCCAAAAACCAAAAAAATAAACAAAAAAAAGGTCTAATTTTAGGTCCTACTGATAGTACAGCATATAAAACATTTGCCTTACATGTAGCCCATACTCCCATGTTAGATCTCCAACACTCCCATGTTAGATCTCCAACACTCTATATGGTCCCCTGCCCCAAAGCTTCTCAGGAGTGCTTAAAAAAATATTCTAAGCAAATATAAATGTATTATAATTTACTTAAAAGAAGGAGAGGGGCACAAAGAGATAGTACAACAAGGTAGGGCACTTGTCTGGCACACAATCAACATCGGTTTGATCCCTGGCATCCTATATTGTCCCCCTGAGCACTTCTGGAAGTAATTCCTGAGTGTAGAGCCAAAAGTGAGCCCTGAGTATCACTGGGTGTGGCCTAAAAACAAACCAAAAAATGTTTTTTAATTAGAAAAATAAAAATAATTCATAATCGTGCTACCACAGAAAGATTATTATTTTCCTTTCCCTTTTCTATATACATAGATCTAATGTTTATGCCACTCAAATTTTCTCATCATTCTATATTAAATTCTCTTCCTAGAAAATTAATAACGTCACATTATTAATTTTCTGCCCCCTATCTATTTCATTCTCTAAAACAGTGATTTTCAACTTTTTTTTAATAATTGCAGACTAGTAAAAATATGAGACATTCCTGGCAGGTTCAGGGGACTATATGGGATGCTGGGATCCAATCCGAGTCCATCTGGGTCATTCGTGTGCAAAACAAATGCCATACCACTGTGCTATCACTCAAGTTCCCACACACTTTTAATTATAGTGCTGGCACAGGAGCTTGCCTAAGACACACTAATTGTGTTACTCATGCATAAGTCAGACTGGAACTTTTAACTAAATCTGGTTTAGGTTTTACTTCTCCAGGTTGCATTCGCCTTCCCTACCTTCCTCCTTCCTTTATTACTGAGCATTTATAGAACACCTGCACACTGTTTATAACCTGAATGGCTAAAGTGATTTGCTTTGTGGTTCTTGTGATTAGTGACTGATTGATTATGCCTAATTTGAATGTGTGTAAAAACCTATCAATCTAGTTACACAAAACAAGACATTAGATTATCTAGATAAAGACCAATCATATCGCCTCTTAGAAAATATATGAGACATTTCACAGATTACTAAAGCAGAAATCAAAAAGTATATAACAAAAATATTTATATTGTTGATATTTATAGCAATATTGCAACTATGATCAAGAAGTATCATATATTAAGCAGAAATAACGCTTTCCTTAGCAGGGAATTTCAATGGACAAGCATTGGATCTGCATCAGTGGTTGAAAGCCCCTAATCTAGACAGTTATCTGTAATTTATCCACAGAGCTGATGAGACTATCCAATCTGCCTCAGTAAGATTTGTTGAAGGGGTAGAGTTTTTCTGCCTAGAAAAAGAAAGGAGTTCTGTCGTCCCCCCCCCCCTCTCTCCTTCTCTCCTTTTCTCTCTCTCTCTCTCTCTCGCTCTCTCTCTCTCTCTCACACACACACACACACTCTATACCTACCTCCCAACTTCCCTTTTCATAATGCTAAGTAAAACTATTTTACTTCCAAAAAATTAATTAAATTTTAAAATAAAAGAATCTGTGAGGTCTCAAAAAATTTAAGGGATAGAACGCACTCCTTGAATTAATGGGACCTAGATTTGATCCCCAACACCATATAGTGGCACCCAGCACTGCCAGGAGCAGTCCCTGAGCATCACAAAGCATGGCATACCCCCCCAAAAAATTAAATTAATTAATTAAAATATTAAACAGTGGAAAAGAGTACATGAGGAGTTGCTGTTTCACAGAGTTTTGTTTTGTGGGATGAAAAACATTATGGTTTTTGCATGACAATGAAAATATTATGAATAATGATGAATAGCTGAACTGTTTAAGTAGCCATTATTTTTATCATAACTAAAAAAAATTATTAGCTTTTAAAATAACTTAACATTTCCCTATGACCCAGAGTATATTCTGTCCTTGCTTTTCCTCAATAGAAGACCTTAAAGAAAATGACAATAGTAGCTCAGGGTCATCTTCCAGATATATTAGGAAATATGGAAAATAGGAAAATTTGAAGCAGGAAGTTAGCAGAAGTAGAGCAGAAGTATATAGAAGCTGAGGAGCAAAGACCAGATGAGCAGGGAACTAAGGAGATACTTCTTCACTCTCACAAATCATATTTGACACAATATTGAAAGTGAAGAGGGACTCACACTGATAAAGATGAGGTGAATTTGGGGTCTCAGCAATGACTTGATAGCTGTGTTTATATTTTACATATAAGAGGTCCAGATTAGATTCCTGACACCATATGGTCCCTCAAGCACCCTGAGCTAAATAAAAGTAGCCCCCCTGAGCATCACCAGGTGTGGTTACAAAAAAAAAAGAAGTTAAGATAAAATGAGATGGGGCTGGGGTAATAGTACAGCTCATAAGGCATTGCCTTACATGAGACCAACCTAGCTTCCATCTTCCAGCATTTCATATGGTCCCCAAAGCCTGCCAGGAGTGAATCCTGAGTCCAGAGCCAGGAGTAAAACTTAATCACAGTCCGGTGAAACCCCACCCCTCAAAAAAGGGATAAGATGAGTATGGAGAGAGAGACCTTGCTAAGGACAGACAAGAATTTTTTTTAAATCCAGCTTTACTTGGGAATGAATAGTGAATTGCCACTTGTGTCCAATTAAAGGATTTCAATATATATAACAAGATCCTATTAAAAATACCCATGGTGGGGCTGCAGCGATAGTATAGCAGGTAAGGCACTTATTTGCCTTGCAAGCAGTCAACTGCAGGTAGATCCATTACATCCCATGTAGACTCCCAAGCCTACCAAAAGTGATTTCTGAGTGCAGAACCAGGAGTAACTAACCTCTAAACATCTCA
>NC_064858.1:84059142-84061642 GCF_024139225.1 Suncus etruscus
ATCAGAATATTAAGAGATTTCTGCTTGAACATAAAAATGGCAGAGCTAATCTTATCTTGAGATAAAGAGAAATGTTAAAAGTTTTAGTTTAGTATAGCATAGTAGTAGGGTGCTTGCCTTTTATGACATCAACCTCCAGCACCCCATATGATCCCACGAGTCCTACCAAAACTTTTTTAATTTTTTAACTGTCATCTTGGGAACTCCAAACTTTTAGAAGAAACCAGTGTCCATTCTTTGTTTAATTGGTGTTTAAATTCAGCCACATCAGCAAGTAAGTTATTCTTTCTGTTCATCAGTCTCTTAAGTCATTTGTTTATACATGTTTAGCTGGACATTGAGGTGTTCAGGGTCCATACTAGTTGTTCTAGTGATTAAACTACTTCTAAAACAGTTGGTAACTGTGATTAACACTGGCTCTGGTGTCTTTGGAACAAAATATATGGAATGTGAGGTAATTGTGCTAAGTGAAATAAATAAGAAAATCAAAGATAATTTATCCGTTGATTTTATTTAAATGGATAATATGAAATGCTAAATCAAAGTGGCAAAAAATAAAAATTAATAGTAACTACTAGACTGGATGAAAAAGAAGTGTTTTGGGGGGAAAGATATACTGGAATTTGGTAGTGGGAATGATGACAATTACACATATATAGAGGTAGGATAAACCCTTGAAATTTCATAAAATTGAAAACTAAAGATAAGTCAATGACGAAAATTAAAAAGTTATAAAATATGGGGCCGGAGAGATAGCACAGCACAGCCTTGCAAGCAGCCATCCAGGACCTAAGGCGGTTATTTCGAATCTCGGCATCCCATATGGTCCCCCGTGCCTGCCAGGAGCTATTTCTGAGCAGATAGCCAGGAGTAACCCCTGAGCATAACCAGGTGTGGCCTAAAAAAACAAAAAAATTATAAAATACAATGAGGTTTGGGGAGATAACTCAAAGGGCTGGAGCACATGTTTTGCATAAGGGGGACCCTGTCTCAATCCCTGGCACTGCATGCTCCCTGAAACACTCCCGGGAGTGCCCACTCAGCAGATTATGCCAAAAGTGACACCCCCTCCAAAAAAAAAAAATAAGACACAGACTACAGAATAAGGCAGGCCTAAATCTGAACTCAAATTCTCTTAGTTACTAGATATGTGATTTTTTTAGAAAGTTAATATACAGACTTCTATTGCTTTCGCTATAAAATGAGAAAAATATAAAGGCTGTATGTCATTGTAGGATTATGAAGATGCAATGATCTAATAATATCTTTGTTCTGGAGGAAGTGATACCCGCTGGTGCTCAGCATTTATTCCTGATCCAGTGCTCAGGGATTGCTCCTGGCAGGGTTCCAGGTCAGCTTGGGCCAGCTGCATGCAAAGCAAGAACTTTACCCCCTAGATTATCTCTTGGCCCTGAATAGTAATCCTCACAACAAAGAGTCGGCAGGTTTGAGGCACTTGAGAAACTTAGAAGCTGTTAGAGCAGATGGACACAGATTTCTGGCAGGAATCAGGCCCTAAATGCAAGACTCAGAAAACAGGAAGCAGTGGGATATGCAGAAAATTGGGGTTTTAGAACCCTACATTCATGTTCCAGAACTGCTAAGCCCTACAGAATTCCTCAAAACAATTCACCCCTAGCCACACACACACACACACACACACACACACACACACACACACACACACAACATAGAAGTGTTCACATACTGTCTCGCTAGTGTCTCCTGCAGGGTCGTACAGTGGAGATAGTTTAAAATGCACAAAAGTTTACCTCAAGAGCAAGAAAATGAAATTATTTCTTTTTTTTTTTTTTTTAGACCATATCTGGTGATGCTTAGGATAGACTTCTGTGCTCATAGATCATTCCCCAGCAGGATTAAGGGTATGGCCACATTTAAATTGAAGGTGTTTTCTTAGAATCAATTTAATAAAAATGTTCTCTACTGTCTCACATGGCCATAACTACAGCTAGATAGTTATGTTGAGGTCATCTCAATGGTATTGAGTTTGCCATTGCTGATGTGCAGTCTACACAGCCCCCTTTTAAGATAAAGCCTGAGCATTGTCACCAGAAACAGACACCTAAAGTCTCTGTTAAGCTGACAATGACATGGGGAGTAATATCTGATCATGCGGAACAGAGACTTGAAGGGAGGCTTGAAGGCTGGGTGGGATTCTAGGGTGATGAAAAGGCCAGGGTAACAGGGTTGGTGTCAGACCTGAAACAGAACAGTTGTTTTCCCACTTCTGATCCCAGGACCCCAGATAGAAGAACAAAGTGAAGTGTGACCGTACTTCACATCCCTCACAGAGCAGGTTGCAGAATCTAATAAACTATGAAAATGAGTTCTACAGAACCCCCAAAGAGTGTTATAGTGGTGTCATCACTTGTCATTCTATACCCTCAACCCAGTATCCTAAGATGGCAACTTGGGTGGTCTGTACCTCTGTACCACAGAGGGAAGCAACATTTCTGGCAGAAATCAGGCCATGGACCCA
>NC_064858.1:85404142-85486642 GCF_024139225.1 Suncus etruscus
ACCCTACTTCTGTGCTATTGCTCCAGCCACCGGACTATCACTTTTTAAAATATTAATGTATTTGGGCTATTACCAATTTAGAGTCGCAGGGTTGCTCCTGGTATTTGGGGACCCATATAGGAAAATTAAATACAGACCTTTCCCACTTACACACTTTTTGAGCTATCTTGTGGGTTAATTTATTTATTGTTCTAGCAATATAAATTCATCTGATGAGTACAGAATTTCTTTTCTTTTCTTTTCTTTTTTTTTCTTTTTTTTTTTTTTTTGGTTTTTGGGCCACACCCAGCAATGCTCAGGGGTTACTCCTGGCTGTCTGCTCAGAAATAGCTCCTGGCAGGCATGGGGGACCATATGGGACACCGGGATTCGAACCAACCACCTTTGGTCCTGGATCGGCTGCTTGCTAGGCAAACGCCGCTGCACTATCTCTCCAGGCCCTTCTTTTCTTTTTTTTTTTTTTTTTTTTTTTTTTTTTGGTTTTTGGGCCACACCCAGTGACGTTCAGGGGTTACTCCTGGCTATGCGCTCAGAAGTCGCTCCTGGCTTGGGGGACCATATGGGACGCCAGGGGATCGAACCGCGGTCCGTCCAAGGCTAGCGCAGGCAAGGCAGGCACCTTACCTCTAGCGCCACCGCCTGGGCCCTTTTTTTTTTTTTTTTTTTTTTTTTTTTTTTTTTTTTTTTTTTTTTTGGTTTTTGGGCCACACCCAGCAGTGCTTAGGGGTGAGTCCTGGCTGTCTGCTCAGAAATAGCTCCTGGCAGGCACGGGGGGCCATATGGGACACCGGGATTCGAACCAACCACCTTTGGTCCTGGATCGGCTGCTTGCAAGGCAAACGCCACTGTGCTATCTCTCCAGGCCCCCCTTCTTTTCTTTTTTAATTTTTTTTTGTTTGGAGAACATACCCAGTGGCACTTGGGGGTTATTCCTGCCCTGCAGTCATATGGGATGCCAGAGATTGAACCCAGGTCGGCTGCATGCAAGGCATGGACTTACCTACTGTACTGTCACTTTGGCGATTCTTGTACAGAATTTTTTTCCATTTTTTTGTTTATGTTTTTGAGCCACACCTGGCGGTGCTCAGGGGTTACTCCTGGCTCTGTTCTCAGAAATTACTTTGTGCTGTCTTGAGGTACCATATGAGATACTGGGGATGAACCCAGGTTGGCTATGAACAAAGAAAATACCCTACCTACTGTGCTATCATTCCAGCCCGTTTCTTCACTTTAACTTTTATGGACTCAGGAATCACTTTTGGCAGGGACCAAATGAGTCATATGTAATGCTGGAGATTGTACAGGGTATCTGCATGCACGGCAAATGCCCTGCCCTACCCATTGTATTATCCCACACCGGTGGTATTCACAGGTTACTCCTGGCTCTGTACTTGAGTCATTCCTGGCAGTGTTCAGGAGACCATATGGGATACCGAGAATCGAACCTGGGTTGATTCTACAGGCTATGCTATTGTTCAATCCCTCAGCTAATAATTTGCTTTGTTTTGTTTTCTGTTTGTTTTTCAGCCACATCCGGTGACGCTCAGGGGTTACTCCTGTCTATGCACTCAGAAATCGCTCCTGGCTTGGGGGACCATATGGGACGCCAGGGGATCAAACCACAGTCCATCCTAGGCTAGCACGTGCTAGCAAATGCCTAACCTCCTGTGCCACTGCTCTGGCCCTCAGCTAATAATTATTTTTGTTTGTTTGTTTTTGGGTCACACCCAGCAGCGCTCAGAGGGTACTCCTGGCTCTACGCTCAGAAATCGCTCCTGGCAGGCTTGGGGGACCATATGGGATGCCAGGATTTGAACTGCCGTCCTTCTGCATGCAAGGGAAGTGCCTTACCTCCATGCTATCTCTCCGGCCCCCGAGCTAATAATTTTTTTTTTGGTTTTTTTTTGGGTCACACCAGGCAGTGCTCAGGGGTTATTCCTGGCTCCAGGCTCAGAAATTGCTCCTGGCAGGCACGGGGGACCATATGGGACGCCGGGATTCGAACCGATGACCTCCTGCATGAAAGGCAAACGCTTTACCTCCATGCTATCTCTCCGGCCCCCCCGAGCTAATAATTTTTAATCTCAGATTAAAAAAAATGGATAAGGGGCTGGAGAGATAGCATGGAGATAAGGCATTTGCCTTTCATGCAGAAGGACGGTGGTTTGAATCCTGGCATCCCATGTGGTCCCTTGTGCCTGCCAGGAGCGATTTCTGAGCATAGAGCCAGGAGTAACCCCTGAGTGCTGCCAGGTGTGACCCAAAAACAAAACAAAACAAAACAAAAAAACAAAACAAAAACAAATGTCCAACTAAGGAAGAATGAATCAAGAAGTTATGGGATAAAAAAACGTTGTAGGTGGGGCTGGGCGGTGGCGCAAGAGGTAAGGTGCCTGCCTTGCCTGCGCTAGCCTTGGACGGACCGCGGTTCGATCCCCCGGGGTCCCATATGGTCCCCCAAGCCAGGAGCGACTTCTGAGCGCATAGCCAGGAGTAACCCCTGAGCGTTACCGGGTGTGGCCCAAAAACCAAAAAAAAAAAAAAAAGGAAAAAAAAAACGTTGTAGGGACCACAGTTATAGCACCACTGATGGGGCATTTGCCTTGCATGAAGCCAGTCAGGTTTTTTTTTTTTGGGGGGGGTGGGTCACACCCGGCAGCGCTCAGGGGTTTCTCCTGGCTCTATGCTCAGAAATCACTCCTGGCAGGCTTGGGGGACCTTATGGGATGCCGGGATTTGAACCGATGTCCTTCTGCATGAAAGGCAAATGCCTTACCTCCATGCTATCTCTCCAGCCCCAGCCAATTAGGCTTTGATACCAGCATCATCTGGTCCCCCAAGCCAGGAGCGATTTCTGAGTGCATAGCCAGGAGTAAATCCCCAAGTGTCACCGGGTGTGGTCCAAAACAAAAACAAAAAAAGGAAACTATAATGTCTACAGTCCAGGGACTAAAGTCCTATTTGTAGGGAGATTTCCCAATAACGTGCATAATAGGTCCACAATATTTCTAGGGGTTGAAGAGATCGTACAATGGGTAGGTCACTTGCCTTGCATGCTGCTGACCCAGGTTCGATTCTGTATACCATATGGTCCCAGTACCACCAAGAGTAATTTCTGAGTGCAGCGCAGAGCCAGGAATAATCCCTAACAGCCTGAGCATCAAAAATCAATATATGTAATACACATATATTTTGACTTAATAGTTTATTACCTGGAGTGGTGAGAAACTGCAGACAGACCAGCTACAGATAACTAATGCAAGGGAGTAAAACCTGAACTGAAGCAGTAATCATAGAAAAAAGTTCACTCAGAATTTTCCAAATTCCTGACCTTGAATAAAAAGAAGAGATGCGGAGGATTCTAGTGTGGGAGGCAGTGCAATGTGATACCATTAGCTGAGACCTACAGGGAAAGATGAAGGAATAAAAGATAATTTATTACTGTATATATTTAGAAGCTGGGGAAGGGGTTTTATTTTTGTGACTTGTTTAGAAATAAGGAAAATTTCCTTTGTGGAATTTATCATGTTTGGAGGGTAAGAGAGGTCACTGAAAAGGGAAGGATTGAAGATGAAAATTTGGAGAACAAGTTTTATCCTGAGGCACGGGAGAATAAAACTCAGAGGAACGAGAGAAAAGGCTTCGGAAGAGGGAAGGATATGAAAATATTTCTTTTTTTTTTTTTTTTGTGGTTTTTGGGTCACACCCGGCAGTGCTCAGGGGTTATTCCTGGCTCCAGGCTCAAAAATTGCTCCTGGCAGGCACGCGGGACCATATGGGACGCCAGGATTCGAACTGATGACCTCCTGCATGAAAGGCAAACGCCTTACCTCCATGCTATCTCTCCGGCCCCATGAAAATATTTCTAAAGGCTTTAAAATTATGAACAGAACAGACCTTGGTTCGGTCCTTGGTGTCCCATATGGTTCCCCAAGCCAGGAGCAATTTCTGAGTGCAGAGCCAGGAGTAACTCCTGAGTGTCATAGGGTGTGGCCCAAAAAGCAAATAATAAAATAAAATAAAATAATGAACAGATTCTGGGGTCAGAGAGATAGTACAGTGGTAGGGCGTTTGCCTTCCAAACAGTTGACCCAGGACCAATGTTGGTTTGAATCCTGGCATCCCATATGGTCCCCCATGCCTGCCAGGAGTGATTTCTGAGTGTAGAGCCAGGAGTAACCCTGAGTGCCGCCAGGTGTGGCCCAAAAACCAAAAAACAAAAAAAAAAAATTATGAACAGTCAAATAGAAAACAAAAAGCTTGGCTTGGAACCATTTGTGTAATGTTTATAAAACTATTTGAAAAATTTTTGAAGGAGTTGACTACACCTGACTTTGCTCAGGATTTACTCTTTTATTTGTGGGGTGGTCACACTCGGCAGCACTCGGGTTACTCCTGGCTCTATGCTTAGAAATCTCTCCTGGGGAGCACGGGAACCATATTGCATGCTGGGAATCAAATCACTGTCAGTCCACTGTCAGTCCTGGGTCAGCCTCATGCAAAGTAAAGGTCCTACCGCTGTGCTATCTCTCCAGTCCTTAGAGTTTACTCGTGTGTGTGTGTGTGTGTGTGTGTGTGTGTGTGTGTGTGTGTGTGTGTGTGTGTGTGTGGTTTTTGTTTTTGTTTTTGGGCCACACCCGGCGGTGCTCAGGGGTTACTCCTGGCTGTCTGCTCAGAAATAGCTCCTGGCAGGCACGGGGGACCATATGGGACACCGGGATTCGAACCAACCACCTTTGGTCCTGGATCGGCTGCTTGCAAGGCAAACGCCGCTGTGCTATCTCTCCGGGCCCGAGTTTACTCTTGATTCTTCATTCAAGGGTCATTCCTGAGGCCAGAGCGATAACACAGTGGGGAAGGGTGTTTGTTTGCCTTGCACGTGGTGAACCCATGTTTGATTCCCAGCCTTCCCTATTATCCCGTGCACTGCCAGGAGTGACCCAAGTGCAGAGCCAGGAGTAAATCCCTGAGCACCACCAGGCCCAAAAACAAAAATAAAAACAAAAAAGGATCACTTCTGGCAGTGTTCTGGAACCTTATAGGGAGCTGGGATCAAACCCTGGTTAAAGAAAGAACCCCTTCTGTAATATTAATCCCTTTAGTTCTTATTTGGATATTCTTTTTTTTTTTTTTTTTGTGGTTTTTGGGTCACACCCAGGAGCGCTCAGGGGTTATTCCTGGCTCCATGCTCAGAAATTGCTCCTGGCAGGCACGGGGGACCATATGGGACACCAGGATTCGAACTGATGACCTCCTGCATGAAAGGCAAACACCTTACCTCCATGCTATCGCTCCGGGCCCATTATTTGGATATTCTTATAATGGAATATTGCAATTCAGGATTTGAGCAATAGACATGTTGCCATTTCCCCACAAAATTCCTGTGTTGGAATCCTGACCCCAAAGTAATGGTATTGGGAGATAGGACTTCAGAAAATAACTAGATTCAAGATAATTAGACTCAAGGGTAAATCACTCAGAAACAGGATAATGGCCCCTTAGAGGAGCCATCTTTGAAGGACTTCTTTCTATCTCTACCACATGAGGAAACACTGGAAATTCAACTCTCCGTAACCTGGGGCAGCACCTTCTGCCAAAGCAGCCATGTCTTTCTAGAACAGGGGTCTCAAACTCGCGGCCCGCGGGCCTTTTGCGGCCCTCCATACAACATTTTGGGGCCTGCGGCTGGCCTTCAAATATCGCAGTATTCTCAATAATTCGCTTACCGAGTAATCGCAATAAAAATCGCATTAGTAAGAAAACAATCGCATTAAACATTCGCATACCCCCGAGCAGTTCCGTTCAGGTATGCAAATGTTTAATGCGATTTTTTGCGATTTTTTTTCTTACTAATGCGATTTTTTTTTTTTTTTTTTTGGTTTTTGGGCCACACCCGGTAACGCTCAGGGGTTACTCCTGGCTATGCGCTCAGAAGTCGCTCCTGGCTTGGGGGACCATATGGGACGCTGGGGGATCGAACCGCGGTCCGTCTCCTAGGCTAGCGCAGGTAAGGCAGGCACCTTACCTCCAGCGCCACCGCCCGGCCCCTTAATGCGATTTTTTTATTGCGAATATTCGGTAAGCGAATAATCGCGAATACTTTGCGCCTAGCACAGACGTCATTTCCACTGCTCCTGCCCACTGTCCCTTATCGAAGGCCTAAGGGAGAGAAGGGAGAGAAGTTTATTACAGAATTAAAAAATTTTTTTTTTTGGTTTTTGGGCCACACCCAGCGTTGTTCAGGGGTTACTCCTGGCTGTCTGCTCAGAAATAGCTCCTGGCAGGCACAGGGGACCATATGGGACACCGGGATTCGAACCAACCACCTTTGGTCCTGGATCGGCTGCTTGCAAGGCAAACACCGCTGTGCTATCTCTCCGGGCCCACAGAATTAAATTTTGTGATACCTTCATCATGACTTCATCAAAGCCTGCAGTGAAGAGAAAGATTGATGATGAGCACAGACAATTTCAGGAAAAGTGGGAGACGCAGTATTTCTTTGTTGAGCACAGGGGCATTCCATATGTCTTATTTGCTCAGAGAAAGTTGCAGTGCACAAGGAATACAACTTGAAATGCCATTATTCAACTAAACATGCTGAGGAATGTGCAAAATATCAAGGAAATGAGAGAGCCAAGCGGGTTGCCAGTCCTAAAGCATGTCTAATGAGGCAAAAAGATTTCTTCAAGAAAGCAGCCAAAGAGAATGTTGCATCAGTCGAAGCTAGTTACATGGTTAGTGAGATGATTGCTAAGACAGGGAAACCATTCACAGAAGGATAGTTTGTTAAAAAATGCATGTTACAGACTGCAAGTATTATCTGTCCTGAAAAGAAAGGTCAGTTTAGCAAAATCAGCCTTTCTGCCAACACTGTGGCAGAGCACATTTCTGACATGTCAAGTGACATTTATCATCAACTGTGTGAGAAAGCCAAATGTTTTGATGCATACTCAGTTGCTCTTGGCGAGGGTACAGATATAACAGATACTGCGCAGCTCACAAGTTATGTCCGTGGTGTTGATTGCAATTTTGAATTCACAGAGGAGCTGCTCACAATAATTCCAACGCATGGCCAGACCACCACTAATGAGATATTTCCATAGGTTTGCCATGGAAGAGTTTTTTTTGTTTTTGTTTTCATGGAAGAGGTTTGTTGGATTAATAACTGATGGAGCGCCATTGATGACAGGGAGGAAAAATGGACTGGTGGCACTTGTTCAAAAAAACTTGAAGAGGAGGGTGTAGAGAAGGCCATTGCTCTTCACTGCATTATCCATCAGCAGGCCCTTTGCAGTAAATGCCTGCTGTGTGACAATGTGATGTCTGCTGTTGTGAAATGCATCAACCAAATCAGATCCAGGGGCTTAAAGCACAGGAGGTTCCATGCTTTTTTTAGAGGAAATGGAGTCAGAATATGGAGATGTGCTCTATTTCACCGAGGTATATTGGCTCAGCAAGGGAAATGTCCTGAAAAGATTTTTTGAGTTGAGAGAAGAAGTGAAAGCCTTCATGGAGAAGGATGGGAATGCTGTTTCTGAGTTGAGTGATTGCAAATAGCTCATGGACTTAGCTTTTCTTGTTGACATCACCCATAAGCTGAATGTACTAAACAAGATGTTACAATGCCCAGGGCAGCTTATCAGTGCTGCCTATGACAACATGAGAGCATTCTCCACAAAACTTGTGTTATGGAAATCCCAGCTCTCTCAGACAAACCTTTGCCTCTTCCCAGCATGCAAGGAACTTGTGGATGCAGGCATACCATTCAGTGGTGAGAAATTTGTTGATGCTATTTTAAGAAGGAAGTTGATCACAGATTTGCAGACTTCAAAAAGCACAGAGCCACTTTCCAAATTTTTGTGGACCCCTTTTCCTTTGATGTGCAAGATGCCCCTCCTGTGCTTCAAATGGCACTCATTGACCTGCAATGCAACTCTGATCTCAAAGACAAGTTCAGGGAGATTAGTGGAAAAGCAGACATGCATGGGCAATTTTTAGAGAGAATTGCCCCCCAGCTTCCCTGAGCTTTCCCGAATGTTCAAGCGCACCATGTGCCTTTTTGGAAGCACATATTTGTGTGAAAAGTTATTCTCCACATTGAACTTCAATAAGTCAAAGTACAGGTCTAGACTTAATGATGATCATCTTCAAGCCATACTGAGGGTCTCAACTGCTTCCTCTCTAAAGCCAAATGTGGTTCAGATTTGTGAGAAGAAGCGCTATCAAGTCTCTGGCAGCAAGGAATAGGCAAAAGATGCCATGTTCAGAAGAACTGTTCATGATCTTCACTCAATGTTCTATTCATGTTCAGAAGAAATAATTAAAACTGTTAATAATGGGGGCCGGGTAGGTGGCGCTGGAGGTAAGGTGTCTGCCTTGCAAGCGCTAGCCAAGGAAGGACCGCGGTTCGATCCCCCGGCGTCCCATATGGTCCCCCCAAGCCAGGGGCGATTTCTGAGCACATAGCCAGGAGTAACCCCTGAGCGTCAAACGGGTGTGGCCCAAAAAAAAACAAAAAAAAACAAAAAAACAAAAAACTGTTAATACGGCGTTTGCCTTGCAAGCAGCCGATCCAGGACCAAAGGTGGTTGGTTCGAATCCCGGTGTCCCATATGGTCCCCGGTGCCTGCCAGGAGCTATTTCTGAGCAGACAGCCAGGAGTAACCCCTGAGCACTGCCAGGTGTGATCCAAAAACAAAACAAAACAAAAAAAAAACTGTTAATAATGACGTTTGAGGACTTTTTTTTTGTGAAATCCCTTATGCGGCCCTGCCTCACCTCGACTTTACCTTCTGTGGTCCCCAGGTAAATTGAGTTTGAGACCCCTGATCTAGAACATCCATTCAACAAAACTGTGAAGAATGAATGAATTTCTGTTGTTTATAAGTCTTTACCTGTAGCATTGCAAGCTAAAATAACTTGCCAAAGATAATCAAGTATATATCAGAGTGATGATTAATGATTAGTTTCAGTCACCTTCACATAAATATTAACTATAACCAGAAACAAGGATAGAGTGATCATGAGCATCTTTTCTTTTGTTGTTTTGTTTTTGGGTCACACCTGGTGGCGCTCAGGGACTACAGGGTTACTCCCAGCTCTGTGCTCAGAAGTTGCTCCTGGCAGGCATGGGAGACCATATGGGATGCCAGAATTTAAACCACCATCTGTTCGAATCAGCTGTGTGCAAGGCAAATGCTCTACCGCCATGCTATCTCTTCAGCCAATCATGAGCATCTTGATCAACCCAAAACAACAAACAACAACAACAAAAAACATAAAAACAGAGTACTGAAGGGGCTGGAGAGATAGCACAGCAGCATTTGCCTTGCAAGCAGCCGATCCAGGAGCTAAGGTGGTTGGTTCGAATCCCGGTGTCCCATATGGTCTCCCATGCCTGCCAGGAGCTATTTCTGAGCAGATAGCCAGGAGTAACCCCTGAGCACCACCAGATGTAGCCCAAACCAAAAAAAAAAAAAAAAAAAAAAAAAAAAAGAGAGAGAGAAAGAGAGTACTGAAAGTATTGTGAAGTTATATATTATTTCATAATAATACTTTTTTTTTTTTTTTGGCCACACCAGTGGTGCTCAAAGTCTACCCCTAGTGTTGTACTCAAGATTTGCTCTAGGTTGGGGCCAGGCGGTGGCGCTAAAGGTAAGGTGCCTGCCTTGCCTGCGCTAGCCTCAGACGGACCGCGGTTCGATCCCCCGGCGTCCCATATGGTCCCCCAAGCCAGGAGTAACCCCTGAGCGTCACCGGGTGTGGCCCAAAAACAAAACAAAAGAAAAAAAAAAAAAAAGATTTGCTCTAGGGCCAGGAGAGATAGCACAGTGGCATTTGCCTTGCAAGCAGCCGATCCAGGACCAAAGGTGGTTGGTTCGAATCCCGGTGTCCCATATGGTCCCTTGTGCCTGCCAGGAGCTATTTCTGAGCAGTCAGCCAGGAGTAACCTCTGAGCACCGCTGGGTGTGACCCAAAAACCAAAACCAAAACCAAAAACAAACAAAAAAAAGATTTGCTCAAGTGATATTCAGGAAACTGCAATGCTGACGATAGAACCCATAGCTCCTACATGCAAAGCATGCAATCCAGTCTTTTCAGTCATTTCCCCAGCCCACAACAATGTTTTTTTTTGTGTGTGTTAGCCACATATGATGGTACTTATGTGTGTTAGCCACATATGATGGCTTCGTACTTGAGATTCATTCCTAACAGGCTCAGGGACTATATGAGATACCAGGAATTAAACCCAGCTCAATCTTGTGCAAGGCAAGCACAATACTGTTCTATCTCTCTGCTCCCAATACTCTTTATTATTTTGTTTTAGGCACTGTGACTTTCTTTTCTTTTTTCTTTTTGGTTTTTGGGTCACACCCAGCAGCCGCTCAGGGGTTACGCCTGGCTCTACACTCAGAAATCGCTCCTGGCAGGCTTGGGGAATCATATGGGATGCCAGGATTCAAACCACCATCCTTCTGCATGCAAGGCCATACCTCCATGCTATCTTTCCGGCCCCTCACTGTGACTTTCAATTTTACATTACTGTCAATGACAGGGTTCCATACATACAACATTCCAATACAGCCCCCCTCCTCAAACACAAATGTTCATTTTCAACAGCATAATTATTTCAGATTAGTAGATGGTTTTTTATATTCGGTTGCTTTTTGCCATTTGTTGTTCCCTTACTATGTTTTTTTTTATTTTTTATTTTTAATTATGAGAACAAAGATGAAAAGAGGACAAGGTAAAGTTACAGTGGAAGGACAATCACCCATAAATAGAATTCTCAGAAATCCCCTTGCTGATATCTTAACTTTGAACTTTCAACCAAAGAACATTAAGAAAAATAAAACTGTATGAAGTTTTTAGACCATACCTGGTGGTGCTTGAGGCTCATGCAGTGTATGAGCTAATATTTTTGTTTGTTTGTTTTGTCCTAGGCTAGCGCCAGCAAGGCAAACACCTTACAGCTCCTCTACATGGCTCCGGCCCCCAGGAGCGATTTCTGAGAGCAGATTCAGGAGTCACCCCTGAGTGCCGCTGGGTGTGGTCCCTCAAAATAATATTTAGCTGCTATAAGAAAAGATACAATAGGAGCCAAAGAGACAGCACAGTACTTGCTTTGCATGAATTTGATCATTTGCCGGGATTCTAATGCTGTGCTATCTCTCCAGCCCCTGATCATCTATTCTTTTTATTTTTTTTTTTCCAGGGTAGAGCGCGGACACAGTCCCCCACTACCACAAATTATGCAGTCGAGTTTCCCACATTTGGGGAAATCGCAGGGGTCAGCATATCCGGAGTGCAATGGATAAGCCTCACCCTGGGAAAACCACCTTCGTGATCATGGTATCTCCCCTGCCAGGTAAGTATTGATCATCTATTCTTTTTTTGTTTGTTTGTTTGTTTGTTTTTGGGCCACACTTGGTAACGCTCAGGGGTTACTCCTGGCTATGAGCTCAGAAATCGCTCCTGGATTGGGAGACCATATGGGACTCCGGGGGATGGAACCACCGTCTGTCCTAGGCTAGCGCTGGCAAGGCAGACACCTTACCTCTAGCGCCACTACACCGGCCCCTGATCATCTATTCTTTTTTTCTTTTTGGTTTTTGGGGCCACACCCGTTTGATGCTCAGGGGTTACTTCTGGATAAGCACTCAGAAATGGCCCCTGGCTTGGGGAGACCATATGGGACGCTGGGGGATCGAACCGTGGTCCTTCCTTGTCTAGCACTTGCAAGGCAGACACCTTACCTCTAGCGCCACCTCACCGGCCCCTGATCATCTATTCTTTTTTTTTTAATTTTTTATTTTTAATTATGAGAACAAAGATGCAAAGAAAGAGGACAAGGTAAAGTTACAGTGGAAGGACAATCACCCATAACATAATTCTCAGAAGAAGTCCCCTTGCTGATATCTTAACTTTGAACTTTCAGCCAAAGAACATTAAGATAAATAAAACAGAATCCATGTACAATTACTTTGTCCCTCAAGTCCCCAGATTGTAACACATTATAATATTTCTTAACAGCACACAAGGCAATCTAAAGCCATAAAACTTACATAACTCCTTAAACATTAGAGGCATAATATTTTTTTAAATTTCCATGTACATGCATATTAGCTTAAGTTAACCTCAAATTTTAAGTGTTTTTTTTAAGGATTAGAGTCAAAGGAGCACAGTAAAAACAGTGTTAGAGTGGCAATTGTTGTTTGCATAGGCCCACCAAAATATGAGGGGCATGAAAAGGAATAACCTTGGCCTAAATACAAAGAGAACCTACCCCTGAAGTTTCCTGGCATAAGACCAACTCTAGGCTCCAGGCAAGCTAGATCATCCAATCCAAGACATTGACTGTAGTGCCAACACACTTTTCACACAGTCTCTGTTGTTGGTATCATGTTCCTATATTAAAGATCCTGGAATCTGCATATCCTACATTGAAGTCAGGATGTGGAGTGTCCTCTCGTTTCACCTCACCATTAAAGGGCAATGCAGGGAGCCCTGTTCTGTAAGCAGGTCATTGTTGTTGTTAAGTCTTCTCAGTGTTGAGGGAAGTCTCTTTTGAGCAGGTCGATGTCTGAGCAGTGGTAGAGGATTGCTTCCAGGTGATGTTATAGACAAACCTGATCATCTATTCTTTTTTTTTTTTTTTTTTTTTTTTGGTTTTTGGGTTACACCCGGAGGTGCTCAGGGGTTACTCCTGGCTATCTGCTCAGAAATAGCTCCTGGCAGGCACGGGGGACCATATGGGACACCGGGATTCGAACCAACCACCTTTGGTCCTGGATTGGCTGCTTGCAAGGCAAATGCCGCTGTGCTATCTCTCCGGGCCCTGATCATCTATTCTTAACACTATCAATTGTTTCTAGATTTGGGCTGTTATATATAGTGCTGTAATGGACATAAGATTATGAATATCTTTTCTGAATGAATAGTCCTCAGGCCCTGGTACCCTTTTAGATATCCAGAAGTGGGATTTCAGGTTCATGTGAAAGCTCAGATCTTTTCTTTTTACTGATGTGTCCATATTGTTCACTAAAATGATCGAGCCAGTTAACATTCCCACTACAGTGGATGAAGGTTCCTTTATTCCCACATCCATGTTAACATTGTTTTTTGTTTGTTTGTTTTTGGGCCACACCTGGTGATGCTCAGGGGTTACTCCTGGCTATGTGCCCAGAAATCGCTCCTGGCTTGGGGGATCATATGG
This sequence comes from Suncus etruscus, assembly GCF_024139225.1. Taxonomy (NCBI): domain Eukaryota; kingdom Metazoa; phylum Chordata; class Mammalia; order Eulipotyphla; family Soricidae; genus Suncus; species Suncus etruscus. The sequence continues at coordinate 85,417,359 of NC_064858.1, forward strand.
GACACTGGGGGAGTGAACCATGGTTTGTCCTAGGTCAGCGCTTGCAAGGCCCTACTGCTTGAGCCACCACTCTGGCCCCAACATTGTTTTTTTATTTTAACACTGGTTGTTTTTAAACTTTGTGATTTTGTGATGTGTATTAATCTTACTGTCATGAGATGTTATTTCATTGCTTTTTATTATTTACTTGTTTGTTTATTTATTTCTGGTGAGAGCACACCTGGTGGTGCTTAGGGCTTGCTTTTGGGTCCATGCTCAGGAATCACTCCTGGCAGGGCATGGGGGTACCATAATGGGGTGGTTGGGATTGAAGCTGGGTCAGCTGCATGCAAAGTAAATGCCCTAGCTACTGTACTATCTCACCAGCGCTTTAGCCCTCATTGCTGTTTATGTTGCGATGGGTCAGTAAAGTAGCCAGCAAGAAAGTGGTAGCCTTGGGCCCGGAGAGATAGCATAGCGGCGTTTGCCTTGCAAGCAGCCGATCCAGGACCAAAGGTGGTTGGTTCGAATCCTGGTGTGGCCCAAAAAAAAAAAAAAAAAAAGAAAGTGGTAGCCTTAAGAAGAGTGTTTTCTCTCTCTGCTTGATGCTCCTAGGATATCCACACACAGGGAAATGCCTTGCTTGGCTGTGCGTGGAGTCCTCTTGGTGTAGAAGACGACCCCTGACACCCAGTTTCTCAGGCCCTTTGAACTTAGGCTAGAGTGAGGAATTGATCTTTGTAGGAAAGGAAAGAAGATGAAAACATTCTGAGTTCATTGCCTTCCCTTCCAGAAAAAAGTTTCAGGAGGTAAAATACTGGAGCAAGACTGTTTTTTTTAATATATATAATTTTTATTTTGACCATATTGGCTTACATATCTTTCACAGTAAAGACAGTTTTTATTGTGACTTTTGTTTGTTTGTTTGTTTGTTTGTTTTGGGCCACACCCAGCGTTGCCCAGGGGTTACTCCTGGCTGTCTGCTCAGAAATAGCTCCTGGCAGGCACGGGGGACCATATGGGATACTGGAATTTGAACCAACCATCTTTGGTCCTGGATCGGCTGCTTGCAAGGCGAACACCGCTGTGCTATCTCTACGGGCCCCTAAGACAGTTTTTATTAAATTAAATTTACTTAGTCATTTTTTTTGGCCACACCTGGTGACACTCAGGGTTACTCCTGGCAATGCACTCAGAAATCACTCCTGGGGCCGGGCGGTGGCGCTAAAGGTAAGGTGCCTGCCTTGCCTGCGCTAACCTTGGACGGACCGCGGTTCGATCCCCCGGTGTCCCATATGGTCCCCCAAGCCAGGAGCAACTTCTGAGCACATAGCCAGGAGTAACCCCTGAGCATTATCGGGTGTGGCCCAAAAAACAAAAAACAAAACAAAAAAAAAAAAAGAAAAGAAATCACTCCTGGGGCCCAGAGAGATAGCACAGCGGCGTTTGCCTTGCAAACAGCCGATCCAGGACCAAAGGTGGTTGGTTCGAATCCCGGTGTCCCATATGGTCCCCCGTGCCTGCCAGGAGCTATTTCTGAGCAGACAGCCAGGAGTAACCCCTGAGCACCGCCGGGTGTGGCCCAAGAAAAAAAAAAAAAAAAAGAAATCACTTCTGGCTCGGGAGACCATATGGGACGCCGGGGATCAAACCCAGGTCCATCGAAAGAAAGAAAGAAAGAAAGAAAGAAAGAAAGAAAGAAAGAAAGAAAGAAAGAAAGAAAGAAAGAAAGAAAGAGAGAGAGAGAGAGAGAGAGAGAGAGAGAGAGAGAGAGAGAGAGAGAGAGAGAGAGAGAAAGAGAAAGAAAGAAAGTGTAAAGGAAAAGTTTCCCCTGGATTTGCTAACTGCCCTGATCACCTACCCCCCTTCACAATTCTGGGAACTTACCTCCCTTCACAATTCTGGGAACTTACCTCCCTTCACAATTGTGGGAACGTGTAGAACTTTCTTTCTGTTCCTACATGGTTTTAACCTGGTCATGTTAACCCTGTAAGCTTGCACCTGTACCTTGCAAAAATGTGATTGAGCAAATGCCAGATGTCATGTACTTCCTAAAGCCAATCAATCTACTGTACCTTTCTATTGTTTGAAATACTATATACAGCTTGTAAGCTCATGGCTCAGGGCTGGCAGTTTCTAGCTTATGCTGGATTCTAGCGCAGCCCCTGCATGCTTGTAAGAAAATAAACCCCCTGTTTTTGCATGAGACTGTGGTCTTGGTGTCTTTGAACAGCGCATCATTCTCCTAGACTTAACGAAAGAAAGAAAGAAAGAAAGAAAGAAAGAAAGAAAGAAAGAAAGAAAGAAAGAAAGAAAGAAAGAAAGAAAGAAAGAAAGAAAGAAAGGGGGCCGGGCGGTGGCGCTAGACGTAAGGTGCCTGCCTTGCCTGCGCTAGCCTAGGATGGACCGAGGTTCGATCCCCCGGCGTCCCATATGGTCCCCCAAGCCAGGAGCGACTTCTGAGCGCATAGCCAGGAGTAACCCCTGAGCGTCACCGGGTGTGGCCCAAAAACCAAAAAAAAAAAAGAAAGAAAGAAAGAAAGAAAGAAAGAGAGAGAGAGAGAAGAAAGAAAGAAAGAAAGAAAGAAAGAAAGAAAGAAAGAAAGAAAGAAAGAAAGAAAGAAAGAAAGAAAGAAAAAGAGAGAGAGAGAAAGAAAGAAAGAAAGAAAGAAAGAAAGAAAAAGAGAGAAAAAGAGAGAAAGAAAGAAGAGAGAGAAAGAAAGAAGAGAGAGAAAGAAAAGAAAGAAGGAAAGAAAGAAAGAGAGAGAGAGAAAGAAAGAGAGAGAGGGGCCGGAGAGATAGCATGGAGGTAAGGCGTTTGCCTTTCATGCAGAAGGTCATCGGTTCGAATCCCGGCGTCCCATATGGTCCCCCGTGCCTGCCAGGAGCAATTTCTGAGCATGGAGCCAGGAATAACCCCTGAGCACTGCCGGGTGTGACCCAAAAAAAAAAAAAAAAAAAAAAAAAAGAAAGAGAGAGAAAGAAGAAAGAAAGAAAGAAGAGAGAAAGAAAGAGAGAAAGAAAGAAAAAGAGAGAAAAAGAAAGAAAGAGAGAAAGAAAGAAAGAGAGAGAGAGAAAGAAAGAAGAAAGAAAGAAAGAAGAAAGAGAGAGAAAGAAAGAAAGAAAGAAAGAAAGAAAGAAAGAAAGAAAGAAAGAAAGAAAGAAAGAAAGAAAGAAAGAAAGAAAGAAAGAAAGAAAGAAAGAAAGAAAGAAAGAAAGAAAGAAAGAGAGCAGACAGCCATGAGTAACCCCTGAGCACTGCCGGGTGTGGCCCAAAAACAAAAAACAAAAAAAAACAAAAGAAAAACAAAACAAAACAAAACAAAAAAAGAATATGGACTTCTCAATGGTGAAACCTAGGAAAGATTTTAGGAGGCAGTTATATAAATTCCTTCAAACATTTTTCTTTGGAGCCTTTTTTTTGTGTGTGTGTGGTTTTTGGGTCACACCCGGCAGTGCTCACGGGTTATTCCTGGCTTCAGGCTCAGAAATTGCTCCTGGCAGGCACGGGGGACCACATGGGATTCGAACCGATGACCTCCTGCATGAAAGGCAAACGCCTTACCTCCATGCTATCTCTCCGGCCCCTCTTTGGAGCCTTCTGAATAGGTAACATCTAATCTAGGCTTTGTCAAAGGAAAACCTTGCACTGCTGGTCTTTTCATAATCTCATTCTTTAAATTGTTCATGTCTTCTTCATAATCTTTTTTTGGGGGTGGGGCATACCCAGCAGCACTTGGGTTACTCCTGGTCCTGGCTCTGCACTCAGAAATCTCTCCTGGCAGGCTCGGGGGACCATATAGGATGCCTGGAATTGAACCCAGGCTTTTCCTGGTTGTCTTTGTGCAAGGCAAACACCTTACCACTGTCATCTCCTCTCCCCCATAATCTTATCAGGAACTTTTAGTTCTTTGTGTATGTGTGTGTGTTAGCATGTGCGCGCCACACCCAGCATTTCTCAGGGCTTATTCCTAGCTCTGCACTCAGGAATCAGTCCTGACAGGCTCAGCAAACCAAATGGGATGTCTGAGGTAGAACTCAGGTCAGTCTTGTATAAGGCAAGTGCCCTGTCCACTGTATTATTGCTCCAGACACTCATCATGACCTTTTAGATTCTTCTGTAGCTTCTTTTCTTCTGAGTGGTCCACGCTTCTCTTGGTAAGGCTTTGGATTTCTTTTATTCCCTCCCTCCCTCCCTCCCTCCCTCCCTCCCTCCCTCCCTCCCTCCCTCCCTCCCTCCCTCCCTCCCTCCCTCCCTCTCTCCCTCCCTCCCTCCCTCCCTCCCTCCCTCCCTTCCTTCCTTCCTTCTTTCCTTTTTTTGGTTTTTGGGTCACACCCAGCAGCACTCAGGGGTTACTCCTTGCTCTATGTTGAGAAATCGCTTCCAGGAGGCTCAGGAGACCATACAGGAGGCCGGGATTTGAACCACTGTCCTTCTACATGCAAGGCAAACACCTTATCTCCATCTCCATGCTATCTCTCCACCTTTCTTCTTCTTCTTCTTCTTCTTCTTCTTCTTCTTCTTCTTCTTCTTCTTCTTCTTCTTCTTCTTCTTCTTCTTCTTCTTCTTCTTCTTCTTCTTCTTCTTCTTCTTCTTCGTTTTTGGGCCACACTTGGCGGCACTCAGGGGTTATTCCTGGCTCTGCGCTCAGAAATCGCTCCTAGAAGTCATGGAATGCTGGGGATATAACCTAGGTCCATCCTGGGTTTGGCCGAGTGCAAGGCAAACACCCTACAGCTGTGCTATCTCTCTTAGCTCCTAGGCTTTAGATTTCTATTTTTGGGTTCTCTTCTATTTTTTCTTCTCCAAATAGCTCATGATTTGTATTCAAAGAGATGTGGTCTTTGAGCCTGTGGACAGTTTCAGGACTAGGTAATTTCTTCTTGTTTTTTGGTTTTTGGTTCACACCCAGCAGCGCTCTGGGGTTATTCCTGGCTCTACGCTCAGAAATCACTCCTGACAGGCATGGGGAACCATATGGAATGCCGGGATTCGAACCACCATCCTTCTGCATGCAAGACAAATGCACTACCTCCATGCTATCTTTCCGGCCCCTGGATTTTAATTTCTACAGAGGAGTTAAACTTGGCTTAGGCAATAAATAAGATAGCTTTCTTAATTTCTTCATAGCTAAGACTTTTCTACATATACATGTCTGTTATTTTTTCTTAATATAAAAATTTTCATCCATTAGCAAAAATAGCAAATTTATGGGGGCCAGAGCTATAGCACAGAGGGTAGGGCATTTGCCTTGCACGTGGCCAACCTGAGTTCTCTCCTCAGCTTACTATACGCTCCCACAAGCCTGCCAGGACTGATTTCTGAGTGCAGAGCCAAGAGTAACTCCTGAGCACCACTGGATGTGGCCCAAAACAAAAGCAAACAGACCAACAAAAATTAGTAAAGTCAGAGCCAGAGTGATATACTTTTCAATATTTATTTCTTTATTCCATATTTATTTAATTGCTAAATAAATTTAATTTATTTATTTGTTAAACAAATGGGAGGGGTCATTAAGGGCTCAAACCCAGGTTCTTAGACTTGCAAGGCAAGTAGTCAACTTCTAAGTCCCATCTCTGGTCCCTTTCTAAATCAATTAAAAAGACAAAACAAGGGGCCGGAGAGATAGCATGGAGGTAAGGTGTTTGCCTTTCATGCAGAAGGTCCGTGGTTCAAATCCCGGCGTCCCATATGGTCCCCCGTGCCTGCCAGGAGCGATTTCTGAGCATAGAGCCAGGAGTAACCCCTGAGCACTGCCGAGTGTGACCCAAAAACCAAAAAAAAAAAAAAAAAAAAAAAAAGACAAAACAAGGGGCCGGGCGGTGGCGCTGGAGGTAAGGTGCCTGCCTTGCCTGCTCTAGCCTAGGACGGACTGCGGTTCGATCCCCCCGCGTCCCATATGGTCCCCCAAGAAGCCAGGAGCAACTTCTGAGTGCATAGCCAGGAGTAACCCCTGAGCGTCACAGGGTGTGGCCCAAAAACCTAAAAAAAAAAAAAAAAAAAAAAAAGACAAAACAAAATAGACATCAAGGAGGGCCAAGGAGATAGTACAGTGGTAGGGCATTTACCTTGCACGAGACCGACCCAGGACTAATGGTTGTTTGATTCCCTGCATCCCATGTGGTCCCTAGCCTGCCAGAATTGACTTCTGAGTGCAGAGCCAGGAATAATCCCAGAGTAATGCCACATGTGACCCCAGCCTTCCCCAAATAGACATCAAGGTGTTAGATTTCACAGAGGGGCTGGAACACATGTTTTTGCATTCAGACGCCCTGCTTTTATCTTCCATCACTGCATGATATCCCATCATAGTTGGGAATGACCCCTAAAACTATCTTTTGTGTGTGTATCCTCAAACAAAAAGAAAAATTACAGGATTCTGAACAATAGCATAGCAGTAGGGTGTTTGCCTTGCATGTGGCTAACCTGGCACGGACCCAGGTTTGCTTCTTGGTATTCCATATGGTCTCCCAAGCTTGCCAGGAGTGATTTCTGAGTGCCATAGGGTGTGCCCCCCCAAAAAAAAAGTAAAGAAAAAAAAGAAAATTATAGACATCAGGTTTTTTTTATTTTATATTTATTTATATTTTGACTTTTGGGCCACACCCAGTGATGCTCAGGGGTTACTCCTGGCTATGTGCTCAGAAATAGCTCCTGGCTTGGGTTGCTGGGAATTGAACCCAGGTCAGTCCTTGGTCAGCCCCATGCAAGACAAATGCCCACCACTGTGCTAATGCTCCGGCCCCCAATTTTTCTTTTTATTATAACTGTGATTTACCAACTTGGTTAATAGTTTTTTTTGTTTTGTTTTGTTTTGTTTTGGGTCATACCCAGCAGCACTCAGGGGTTACTCCTGGCTCTATGCTCAGAAATCACCCCTGGCAGGCACAGGGGACCATATGGGATGCCGAGATTCGAACCACTGTCCCTCTGTCAAAGGCAAATGCTATCTCTCTGGCCCCAGTTAATAGTTTTTTTTTTTCTGTTTTGTTTTGTTTTGGTTTTGGTTTTTGGGTCACACCCGGCAGCGCTCAGGACTCAGAAATCGCCCCTGACAGGCACGGGGAACCATAAGGAATGCCGGGATTTGAACCACCGTCCTTCTGGATGTAAGGCAAATGCCCTACCTCCATGCTATTTTTTTGGCCCCTGGTTAATAATTTTTTTGTGTGTGTGTGGTTTTTGGGTCACACCCGGCAGTGCTCAGGGGTTTTTCCTGGCTCTGTGCTCAGAAACTGCTCCTGGCAGGCACGGGGGACCATATGGGACGCCAGGATTCGAACCGATGACCTTCTGCATGAAAGGTAAACGCCTTACCTCCATGCCATCTCTCCGGCCCCGGTTAATAATTTTTTAAGGCATTAAATGTTCAAACACCAATTCCACCACTGGTGTGACCTTCCCACCACCAGTATGACCCAATTTCTCACCCACTTACAAATTTACTTCATATTGTTTGTTACAACACAGAGGCGAATGGATTTATCAAAATTTAGATCAATGATTCAAAAAAATTGTTTTATCTCTCCATGGTGTTACTAAAGTCAGTGTCTCAGGAGTGTGTGAGTTTGGTGCTAGTTGAGTCTTCCATGTTAATATTTAGCTTTACTGAGCTTGGGAGATTAATATGTAACTTTTTTTGGATAATATGTTTATTTAAACACTATGATTACAAGCAAAACAAGTCTTTTTTTTTAAATAATATCTTTATTTAAGCACTAATATGTAACTTTCCCATCAGATTTCCTGTGATACAACTGAGCTGACACTAGAATAATATTTTTAGATGTCAATCCAGAATCTATAGATCTGAAACAAATTAAGCTGCTTAGCAATTTGATAAGGTTAAGTTGTGGAGCTGGGCTATTTTGTTTGGAGGGAGCTGCTGTGACTCATGCCAAAAAAGGGTATCTGGGCTGAAGTGAGAAAATGCTAGTACAGTAGGTAGGGCTTGCAGTGTCCAATATGCATTCCTGCATTCGATCCCCAGCATCCCATATGATCCCCCAAGTTTGCCAGGAGTCATCCCTGTGCTCAAAACCAGGAGTAAATCCTGAACAGCCCCCAAATAAAACAGAACAACAAAAAAAGGAAGTGGGAGGGCAGGAATACTAACATTTGAAATGGGAAAAACAGGTCAGGTAACTTTCTTCACCTTATTATACAAGCCTGATGAACTGCAGCCTCTCTTGAACCCCTTATTTATGAAAGCAGCAGTTCCTGGGGCCAGAGAGATAGCACAGAGGGTAGGAAGAAAGCCTTGCACATGACTGACCCAGGTTCCATTCCCAGCATTCCAGGTAGTCCCCTGAGCACCACCAGGAGTGATTCCTGAGTGCAGACGTGCAGAGCCAGAAGTAACACCTGAGTTTGGGGGTGGGGGGAGGGGGAGAGAACTACTCTTTGTAGTTTTTTTTTTTTTGTCTTTGGGTCACACCCGGCGGTGCTCAGGGGTGACTCCTGGCTGTCTGCTCAGAAATAGCTCCTGGCAGGCCTGGGGGACCATATGGGACACCGGGATTCGAACCAACCACCTTTGGTCCTGGATCGGCTGCTTGCAAGGCAAACGCGCTGTGCTATCTCTCCGGGCCCCAGAACTACCATCTTAAACTGTACAATAATACAATAAGCCTTTAATTTGATTAACTGGAGTTTTTTTTTTTTTTTTTTTTTTTTTGGTTTTTGGTTTTTGGGCCACACCCAGTGACGCCCAGGGGTTACTCCTGGCTATGCGCTCAGAAGTCGCTCCTGGTTTGGGGGACCATATGGGACGTTGGGGGATCGAACCACGGTCCGTTCTAGGCTAGCGCAGGCAAGGTAGGCACCTTACCTCTAGAGCCACCGCCCGGCCCCAATGTTCAAATTCTCAAATTCCCTTCTGACTTTGAATTTTTTTTTTTGGGCCACACCCAGTAACACTCAGGGGTTACTCCTGGCTATGTGCTCAGAAGTTGCTCCTGGCTTGGGGGACCATATGGGACACTGGGGGATCGAACCACGGTCCGTCCAAGGCTAGCGCAGGCAAGGCAGGCACCTTACCTTTAGCGCCACCGCCCGGCCCCTAAACTGGAGTTTTATATGCTAATTCTACATACAAAATTCAAGGATCCACTCAGAATCAAGAGTTTTGCTGGGCCGGAGAGATAGTACCACGGCGTTTGCCTTGCAAGCAGCCGACCCAGGACCTAAGGTGGTTGGTTCGAATCCTGGTGTTCATATGGTCCCCTGTGCCTGCCAGGAGCTATTTCTGAGCAGACAGCCAGGAGTAACCCCTGAGCATTGCTGGGTGTGGCCAAAAACCCAAAACAAAAGACAAGAGTTTTTGCAGTAACAGCACTGTAAGACGGGCCCAGGGAGATATAGCACAGTGGCATTTGCCTTGCAAGCAGCCGATCCAAGACCAAAGGTGGTTGGTTCGAATCCCGGTGTCCCATATGGTTCCCCGTGCCTGCCAGGAGCTATTTCTGAGCAGACAGCCAGGAGTAACCCCTGAGCAATGTCGGGTGTGGCCCAAAAATAACAAAACAAAACAAAACAAAACAAACAAACAAAAAAAAGAAACAACACTGTAAGAATCAAGCCTGAGGGGGCTGGAGAGATAGCATGGAGGTAAAGGCATTTGCCTTTCATGCAGGAGGTCATCGGTTCGAATCCCAGCGCCCCATATGGTCCCCTGTGCCTGCCAGGAGCAATTTCTGAGCCTGGAGCCAGAAATAACCCCTGAGCACTGCCGGGTGTGACCCAAAAAACCACAAAAAAAAAAAAAAAAAAAAAAAAAAAGAATCAAGCCTGAGGATAATGATCCACAGGTAACTGATTTCTTTTTTTTTTGGTTTTCAGGTCACACCCGGCAGTGCTCAGGGGTTACTCCTGGCTCTATGCTCAGAAATCGCTCCTGGCAGGCACGGGGGACCATATGGGATGCCGAGATTCAAACCACCATCCTGCATGAAAGGCGTTAAGCCTTACCTCCATACTATCTCTCCGGCCCCAGGTAATTGATTTCTGAAACAGACACAGATTCCGGATCTCTATTCCAAGATTTACCTCTGCAGTTGCAATGGTTTACTGATTCAGTTCTTCGTAGGCATCAGGTCAAGTCAGAACTTTCCTGCCTTTTCATTTTGGCATAGCTCTAGCGTTAAAGAAGTAGCACTGCCTAGAAACCATCAGTAGCCCTGAATAGAAATCAATTCCCAAAAGACAGAAACTTAATAATTTAAATACTAACTTCTTGAAAATTATAGAAGAATTGTATCTGGGAGTAAAGAAGTCTTATGTTTGGCTGCTTCTTAACTCTTTATTATCTCTGACCTCAATTTGATCCCTACCCTGGCACCACATGGTCCCTCAGTGTCACCAGAAACAACTCTGGAAACCTCTAAGCACTGCTGGAGTAACCAGGGTAGTCCTAGGCACTGCAGTACTTCCTCAGGCTCCTGCATTGAACCTTGCTTCAGAATTGCTAGTTGTGACTCTGGGGTCTCTGGTGCTCAGGAACTAATACAGTTCTGTGCTTGGAGGTCCAGACAGTGCTTGGGGGACTATACTGCAGGGAATCAAACCAGAGATGGCCTGATGTAAGGCAAGCACCTTAACCCTTGTAATATTTCTCTGGTGTTCCCACCCCCTCCCAAAACTGGATCTTGAACCAGAAAGATTGCTCAATTGATCTTTGCAAGAGAAGAAAAGTCTTAACCTCTGTCAGGTTTCCAGGTACATTACCTACCCTCACATAAAAGACTTTCAGGAAGTGACAAATATTGAAGTAAAATACTTTTATTTCGGGAAACAAGCAGGGCAAACAATAACTTCAAGAAAGAAAGCAGACTTCTCCCAAGGAAGAGAGCCAAAAGGATATGAAAATTGGCACAATTATATCCACCATGATGTCTATTGCAGCATTATTTACAATAGCTAAAATATAGAAGCTGTGCCAGAGAGATGGTGCAAAGGGCTGGATTGCATGCAAAGAGCCAGGATTTGATCATCCAGCATTCCTCAGACATCTCCAGGAGCAGTTGCCAAATCCCGAGTCAGAAGTAGATCCTAAACATCACCAGATGTGCTCCCCAAAACAAACAAAAAATTCAGAAGCGGGGGCCAGAGAGACAGCATGGAGGCAAGGCTGTTGCCTTTCATGCAGAAGGTCATTGGTTCAAATCCCAGCATTCCATATGGTCCCCCGTGCCTGCCAAGAGCGATTTCTGAGCATGGAGCCAGGAGTAACCCCTGAACACTGCCGGGTGTGACCCAAAACCAAAACAGAACAAAAAACCCAAACAAACAAACAAAAAATTCAGAAGCAACTGAAAAGCCGGTACAGATGTAAGGACAATGAAATACTAATCGACTATTTTTATTTGCTTATTTGTTTTTGTGTTGGGCTACACCCAGCAATGTTTAAGGATTATCCCTGGATATGCACTCAGGAATTATGCCTAGGGACATATTATATACCAGGATTGAGCCTGGGACGGCAAGTGACTTGTCCACTGCATTATCTCTCCAGCCCTGTCAGCTATTTATTTTATTTTATTTTATTTTGGGTTTTTTTTTTTTGGTTTTTTTTTTTTTTTTTTTGGTTTTTGGGCCACACCCGGCGGTGCTCAGGGGTTACTCCTTGGCTATCTGCTCAGAAATAGCTCCTGGCAGGAACAGGGGACCATATGGGATGCTGGGATTCAATCCAATCACCTTAGGTCCTTGGTCGGCTGCTTGCAAGGCAAACGCCACTGTGCTATCTTTCCGGCCCCTTTTTAGCTATTTTTTAATTAAAATTTTTCATTTGCATAATATGTATAGAGTTCAAATGAAGTATAAGAAGCAAAATAAATCAGGAGAAAGATAGGGGCAAGAGAGACTACAGGAAGTAGGAAGTTTGTCTTGTGCACAGCTACCTATTCAGGTTCAATTCCTGACAACCTGCCTATCTAATACCTTGAGTACCCTATGAGTGATTCCTGAGTGCAGAGCCAAGAGTAAACCTTGACAAAACAAAAAATAAAATAAAACAAACTGCTGGGTATTGACAACAAAATCAAGGTTACAGAGAGATAGCATGGAGGTAAGGCATCCTTCTTGCATGCAGAAGGGAAGGATGGTGATTCGAATTCCGGCATCCCATATGGTCCCCTGAGCCTGCCAGGAGCGATTTCTGAATGTAGAGCCAGGAGTAACCCCTGAGCACTGCTGGGTGTGACCCAAAAACCGAAAACCAAACCCCCTCCCCCAAAAAAGATCAAGGTTATTTAAGGGATGAGAGTAACAAGACAAGGTGGGGAACGGGTAAAAGAAGAAAGAGGGCCTACTACTTTTCTCTCTCCCCCTCCCTTCCTCTCCCTCTTCTTCCTCTCTCCTCTACCTCTCCCCTCTCTCTTTCTCTCTTTCCTTCCTTTCCTCTCTCCCTTAATCTCCCCCACTCTTTTTCTGCTTTCTCTTTTTTTTCTCTCCTCTCTCTCTCTCTCTTTTTGTTTTTGTTTTTGTTTCTGTTTTTGGGCCCCACAGGACCATGCTCAGGAGTTACTCCTAACTCTGTGCTTAGAAGTTGCTTCTGGGGGGCCGGGCGGTGGCGCTGGAGGTAAGGTGCCTGCCTTGCCTGCGCTAGCCTAGGACGGACCGCGGTTCGATCCCCCGGCGTCCCATATGGTCCCCATATGTTGCCAGGAGCAACTTCTGAGCGCATAGCCAGGAGTAACCCCTGAGCGTCACAGGGTGTGGCCCAAAAACCAAAAAAAAAAAAAAAAAAGAAGTTGCTTCTGGGGCCCGGAGAGATAGCACAGCGGTGTTTGCCTTGCAAGCAGCCGATCCAGGACCAAAGGTGGTTGGTGTCCCATATGGTCCCCCGTGCCTGCCAGGAGCTATTTCTGAGCAGACAGCCAGGAGTAACTCCTGAGCACCGCCGGGTGTGGCCCAAAAACCAAAAACAAACAAACAAACAAACAAAAAACTAAAAAAGAAGTTGCTTCTGGCATGCTCCGGGAACCAGATGGTTGCCAGAAATCAAACCAAGGTCCTCCGGGATCGACTGCGTGCAAGGCAAAGACACTATTGCTGTGCTTTCTCTCTGTCCCCTCAAAAAAAAAAAAAACAAAAAAAAAAACAAAAGAAAGAAAGAAAGAAAGAAAGAAAGAAAGAAGGAAGGAAGGAGGGAGGGAGGGAGGGAGGGAGGGAGGAGGGAGGGAAGGAGGGAGGGAGGGAGGGAGGGAGGGAGGGAGGGAGGGAGGGAGGGAGGGAGGGAGGGAGGGAGGGAGGGAAGAAAGAAAGAAAGAAAGAAAGAAAGAAAGAAAGAAAGAAAGAAAGAAAGAAAGAAAGAAAGAAAGAAAGAAAGAAAGAAAGAAAGAAAGAAAGAAAGAAAGAAAGAAAGAAAGAAAGAAGAAAGAAAGAAAGAAAAGAAAAAAAAAAGAGGAGGCCAGAGAGATAGCATGGAGGTAAGGCATTTGCCTTTCATGCACAAGGTCGGTGGTTCGAATTCCAGCATCCCATATGGTCCCCCCCCAGTCTGCCAGGAGCGATTTCTGAGCACAGAGACAGGAGTAATCCCAGAGTGTTGCAGGGTGTGACCCAAAAACAAAAATAAAACAAAACAAAAAAGAGGGATTTCATTGGTTAAAAAATATCTGGGTGATAGTATAGTGATAGATATAGTGATAGAGTGATAGTATAGTGGGTAGGGTACTTGCCTTGCACATGCCAATGTGAATTTGATCCCCAGCACCCCATACGGTCCCCTGACTTCTGCCAGGAGTGATTCCTATGTGCAGAGCTAGGAGTAAGTAACCCCTGTGCATTGCTGGGTGTGGCCAAAAGACCAAAATAAATAAATTTTGTTTATTTTAGGACCACACCTGTAGGGTGATTCACTTCTGGCTCTGCTCTCAGGGATTACTCTTTATTTTATTTATTTTTTTAAGTTCAGTAAATTGTATTTTTTAGGGATTACTCTTGACAGGGCTCAGGAACCAAATGGGGTTCTGGTGATTGGACTTGGGTCAGCTGTGTACAAGATATGTACAAGCTATGTGTGTACTTTACCCACTATACTACCTCGCCTGACCCTCGCTTTGTTTTTTTTTTTTTCTTTGTTTCTGCATTTTCTTTACTTTTAAGGTGCTTATTAAAAATAGATATCTTGGGGCTGGAGAGATAGCATGGAGGTAAGGCGTTTGCCTTTCATGCAAGAGGTCATCGGTTCGAATCCCAGCGTCCCATATGGTCCCTCGTGCCTGCCAGGAGCAATTTCTGAGCATGGAGCCAGGAGTAACCCCTGAGCACTGCCGGGTGTGACCCAAAACCACAAAAAAAAAAAAATGGGGGGCCGGAGAGATAGCATGGAGGTAAGGCGTTTGCCTTTCATGCAGGAGGTCATCGGTTCGAATCCCGGCGCCCCATATGGTCCCCCGTGCCTGCCAGGAGCAATTTCTGAGCCTGGAGCCAGGAATAACCCCTGAGCACTGCCGGGTGTGACCCAAAAACCACAAAAAAAAAAAATAGATATCTTGGGGGGCCGGAGAGATAGCATGGAGGTAAGGCGTTTGCCTTTCATGCAGAAGGTCATCGGTTCGAATCCCGGTGTCCCATATGGTCCCCCGTGCCTGCCAGGAGCAATTTCTGAGCATGAAGCCAGGAGTAACCCCTGAGCACTGCCGGGTGTGACCCAAAAACCACAAAAAAAAAAAAAAATTAAAAATAGATATCTTGGGACTGGAGCGGTGGCGTGGAGCAGTAAGGTGTCTGCCTTGCCAGCGCTAGCCTAGGACGGACTGTGGTTCGATCCCCCGTTGTCCTATATGGTCCCCCAAGCCAGGAGTGATTTCTGAGTGTATAGCCAAGAGTAACCTTTGAGCGTCACCGAGTGTGGCCCAACCCCCACCCCCGAGTGTGGCCCAACCCCCACCCCCAAATAGATATCTTGGTGGCTGGGGATATAGTACAGTGGGTAAGGTACTTTACTTGCTCATGGCTGACACTGGTTCAATTCACATTGCCTATGGTCCCCTGAGCCATGTTTGGAGTAAGCCCTGAGCACAGCTGGGTATGCTCTCCCAACTCTCCAAATAAGACCAGAGAGAGTTCAGAGGTTATGTTGATTACCTTGGGGCTGGAGAGATAGCACAGGTGTTTGCCTTGTATGCAGAAGGACAGTGGTTCGAATCCTGGCATCCCATATGGTCCCCTGAGCCTGCCAGGAGCGATTTCTGAGCATAGAGCCAGGAGTAACCCCTAAGCACTGCCTTGCATGCAGCTAACCCAAGTTCGATCCCCAGCATCCCATGTGGTGCCCCGAGCCTGATTTCTTTTCTTTCTTTTTTTTTTTTTTTCGGGCCACACTCATTTGCTGCTCAGGGGTTACTCCTGGCTAAGCGCTCAGAAATTGCCCTGGCTTGGGGGGACCATATGGGACGCCAGGGGATCGAACCGAGGTCGCGTTCTTTCCTTGGCTAGTGCTTGCAAGGCAGACACCTTACCTCTAGCGCCACCTCGCCGGCCCCGTCAGGAGTGATTTTTTTTTTTTTTTGGTTTTTGGGCCACACCCGTTTGACGCTCAGAGGTTACTCCTGGCTATGCGCTCAGAAATCGCCCCTGGCTTGGGGGGACCATATGGGACGCTGGGGGATCGAACCGCTCAGTCCTACGCTAGCTCTTGCAAGGCAGACACCTTATCTCTAGCGCCACCTTCCCGGCCCCAGGAGTGATTTCTAAAGTGCAGAGCCAAGAGTAACCCCTGCGCATTTCCAGGTGTGACCCAGAAACCAACACACACACACCCCCCCCCCCCCGCCAATCCTCCTTTTGTTCTATTTTTTCCTTCTTCAAAGTTAAAACCAGGTGGGTAAAAAAGGCCTAAAATGAACTCCCTCCCCACCCAGATTTTTTTGGGGGGCCACACCCATTGGTGCTCAAGTTCAACTCCTGGTTCTACACTCAGGATTATTCCTGGTGAGCTTGGCAACTTTATGAGATGCCAGAAACAGAACCTACGTAGGTTGCATGCAAAGCTAGCTAGTGCCCTACCCCTATTTTTTATTGCTCCAGCCCCATACAATTTCCTTTTTTTCTTTAAAAAACTGTTTTGTGCCGGCGAGGTGGCGCTAGAGGTACAGTGTCTGCCTTGCAAGCGCTAGCCAAGGAAAGATTAGCGACTGCCTTAAGATCCCGGCGTCCCATATGGTCCCCCCAAGCCTGGGGCAATTTCTGAGCGCTTAGCCAGGAGTAACCCCTGAGCATCAAATGGCTGTGGCCCGAAAAACCAAACCAAACCAAACCAAAACAAAACAAAAAAAAAACCTGTTTTGTGGCCAGAATATTGATGGTGTAGCTCAAAAACAAACCATGACAAATTTGGGGGTGTGTGGGAAGTCATTCCAGGCAGTGCTCAGGGCCATTCCCAGATGAACCTAACTCCCGAAGGCAAAACAGCAGAGCCTGTGCTCGAGCCCTTTGAACCAAATCTCTGGTTTCAACCTGTCCTTGTCATATAATCTATCAGTCCTGACTATCCAGATCAGTATCAAGAAGGTAAACACCTATCCATAATTTCTCTTGCCTCCCCCACATGGGAAAGTGTTTTCACCAGAAATAATTTGGCTTTTAATTTTATGGTCAGGAAATAGTTTATTGACAACCAGCGTCCTAGCCATAAGAAAGGGAAGTATATAGTTAGGATTAACTTTGTTCTGCCCTTTTGAGGTTGGGAGCTAAAAAAAAAATTAACAAAGCTTCCTTTTGGAGACTGAAGAGATCACATAGCTAGCTGGTAAGGTGCTCATGGCTAACCCAATTTAATCCCCAACTCTTCATATATCAGGAGTGACTTTTGAGCCAGGAGTAAGCCCTGAGAATTGCAGGGTGTATCCCAAAGGAGGAAAAACAACAATAAAGCACAATTTCCTTCTGGTGAGGCTTCCTACGTGCTTTCAGGGGGCCACTGGGGCCAACTTGCTGGCTGCTATGACCCTGGTAATGCTTAGAGGTCTCTAGGGCAATACCCAGCAAAGTTTGAGCAATATCCATCAATACCCAGAATCCAACGGGGGTCAGGAAGGCACCTTAACCCCTGTATTATCTCTCCTAGCCTAATTTTTGGGAATCCTCCCAAGAAATGCTTAGAGAACCTAGGGGAATACTCCCAGTGCTTTGTTGCCTACTAGGCCATTAGGTGAATGAGAACTGGCTAGAGATAACTCAATGGCTGGAGCATATGCTTTGCATGCAGGAAGCTTGGGTTCAATGTGTGGCGTCCATGGTCCCACAGCACCTCCGGAAGTGACCTCTGAGAACTGAGAATTCAGTGCTGTTCTGGTTCTGCAGTATTAGGGACTGAACCACCTCTAAAATGCTAGAAGCCCAAGGCCAGAGCAATAGCTCAGCAGGTAGGGTGTTTGCTTTGCGCAGCCAACCCATGTTCGATATCCAGCATCCCATATGGTCCCCCAAGACTGCCTGCCAGGAGTAATTTCTGAGTGCAGAGCCAGGAGTAACTCCTGAGTGCTATTGGGTGGGATGCAAAAACAAACAAACAAAAAACCAAAACGAAAATAAAATAAAATGCTGGAAGCCTTCAGAGTTACTCAGACAGTGCCTGGGGCCTCCAGGGGTACATACTGTGATGCTTGTCAGGAAGGGCCATATGGTGGGTGCTATGGACAGAACTAAAGGTACCCATCTCCCCAGCCCCACCTCAGAAAAGTTTCCATCTTGGGGCCGGAGGCATAGCACAGCAATAGGGCATTTGCCTTGCATGTGGCCAACCCTGAACAGATCCTGGTTCGATTTCCAGCATCCCATATGGCTCCCGAGCCTGCCAGGAGTGATTTCTATTTTTTGTGATTTTATTTTTGGGTCACACCCAGCGGTACTCAGGGGTCCTCCTGTGCTCAGAAATTGCTTCTGGCAGGCTCAGGGGACCATGTGGGATGCTGAGATTTGAACCAATGTCAGTCCTGGGTTGGATGCTTGCAAGGCAAATGCCCTACCACTATACTATCTCTCCGGCCCCTGGAGGAGCGATTTCTGAGCGTAGAGCCAGGTGTAACCCCTGAGTGCTGCTGGGTAAGACTCAACACCTCCCCCTCAATTTCCATTAGTTTTTTTTTGCCACACCAGGTGATGCTCAGGCTCTGCAATCAGAAATCACTCCTGGCTTGGGGGACCATATGGGATGCCAGGGGATCGGAACCGCAGTTTGTCCTAGGTCAGCACGTGCAACACAAACGCCCTATGGCTTATGCCATCGCGGTTCGATCCCCCCGCGTCCCATATGGTGCCCCAAGCCAGGAGCGACTTCTGAGCGCATAGCCAGGAGTAACCCCTGAGCGTCACTGGGTGTGGCCCCCCCCCAAAAAAAGAAATCACTCCTGGCAGGCTCAGGGACCATATGGGATTCTGGGATTCAAGCCATCGTCTTTCTGCATGCAAGGCAAGCGCCTTACCTCCATGCTATCTCTCCCCCCCAGGATGCTTATTTTTAAAAAATAATTTATTTAAACATTGTGATTACAAACATAATTGTAATTGGGTTTCAGTCATAACAAGAACGTCCCCCTTGGGACTGGAGAGATAGCATGGAGGTAGGACATTTGCCTTGCATGCAGAAGGACAGTGGTTTGAATCCCGGCATCCTATATGGTCCCCCGAGGCTGCCAGGAACGATTGATTCCTGATTGATTCCTGATCGTCGAGCCAGGAGTAACCCCTGAGTGCTGCTGGGCGTGACCCAAAAACCAAAGACCAAACAAACAAAAAAACCCCAAAACCAAAACAAAACAAAAACATAAAAAAGACAACCCTTTCACCGTGCAACCTTCCCATCACCATGCCCACATCTATTCCCTCCCCATCCCCTGCCTGTATTCAAGATTTGCTTTCTGCATCCCTCACTCACTTTGTTATGATAGTTCTCAGCGTAGTTATTTCTCTAACTGCACTCACTACTCTTTGTGGTGAGCTTCATATCTTGAGCCGGTCCTTGTGGCCCTCAGCTAATGGGATGCTTATTTTTTTGGTTTTGTTTTGTTTTTGGGTCGCACCCATAGCACTCAGGGGTTACTCCTGGCTCTACGCTCAGAAATTGCTCCTGGCAGGCTCAGGGGACCATATGGGATGATGGGATTCAAACCACTGTCCTTCTGCATGCAAGGTAAACGCACTACCTGGCCCCAATTGGATGCTTTTTAATTCACTTCGCAAACCCAATTAGATATGTAGTTGTGGGGCTGGAGAGATAGCATGGAGGTAAGGCGTTTGCCTTGCGTGCAGAAGGTTGGTTGTTTGAATCCTGGCGTCCCATATGGTCCCCCAAGCCTGCCAGGAGCGATTTCTGAGCACAGAGCCAGGAGTAACCCCTGAGCGATGCCTGGTGTAAACAAAAAACAAACAAAAAAGATATGTAGTTGTGAAGTTGGGAGATGGGGACACATCTCAAAGTCCTCAAAGGGTACTCCTGGCTCTGTGCTCAGGAGTGACCCCTGGTGGCACTCAAGGGATCATATGTGGTGTTGAGGATTCAACATATATGAGGCAAAGTGAAAGCTTTATCTCCTGTAAGTAATGAAATCATGACAACATATCAACAGGAATGAAGGGTAGGTGATAGGAAATTAAAAAAAAAATTGAGGGGCTGAAGACATAGCACAGCAGTAGGGCTTTATCTTGCATACAGCAGATCCAGGACGGACGGTGATTCAAATCCTGGCATTCCATATGGTCCCCTGAGCTTGCCAGGAGTGACTTCTGAGCATAGAGTCAGGAGTAATCCCTGAGCACTGCCAGGTGTGACCCAAGACACACACAGACACACACAGACACAAACAACCGGGTGTGACCCAAGACACACACACACACACACACACAAAATTGAAAGGGGCTGGAGCCATAACTCAAAGTGCTAATCAAAGCACATGTCTTGCTTATAAGAGGGAGGCCCAGCGGTATTTTTTTATTTTTTAAGTTTCTGGGTCACACCTGGATGTGCTCAGGGGTTACTCCTGGCTCTGCATTCAGAAATCGCTCCTCGAAGCCTCAAGGAACCATATAGAATGTGGGGGATCGAACTCGGGTCAGCCGCGTGCCCTACCCATTGTGCTATCACTCCAGCCCCGTATTTTGTTTTTGGGCCATACCTGGAGGTGCTCAGGGGTTACTCCTGATAGGCTTGGGAATGGGATGTTGGGGATCAAATTTGGGTTGACTGCATGTAAGGCAAATGCCCTACTCACAATATTATAGCTCTAGCCCAGGCTTGAATCTGGCACTTAACAGTCCACAGAGCACCTCAAGGGAGATATCCCTGAGCACTGGACCAGGAGTAATCTATCTCCTGAGCATCAACATAAGTGGACCCCTAAAAAACAACCCTTCAAACCTGGACCCTTCAGGGGATTGAATCACATATAAATCAGTAGCATATAGTTAAAAATGAAAAGAAGTGACATTTTAGGGGCTGGAACGATAGCACGGTGGGTAGGGCAATTGCCTTGCATGTGGCTGACTTAGGTTTGATTCCTAGCATCCCATATGGTCCATGAAACCTGCCAGGAGTGATTTCTGAGAGCCGAAATAGAACCTGAAGCAGTATCTAAAAGTCCAATGTCTTTGATGTCTTGTCATTCATTGCATTGAAGGATTGTGGTTGCCTGGTAATTCTCAGAGTAACAAAATCCTGTTATAGTATGTCTGCATCTATTTTATTGTTTTTGGACCACATCCAGCGATCAAGGTTTACTTCTGATTAGAGATCACTCGGTGGAACTAGGGAATGCAGGGAATATGGAATTCAGGGAATTAAGCCTATGTTGGCAACGTTCAAGCCAAGTGCCTTACCTACTGTAGTATATAGCTCTGGTCTCTGCACCTATCTTTTTTTTCTCACCTGCCCCTGCCTGTTTGCATCTATTTTGATTGAAGCTTCACACCAAATGTAGTTAAGAGAATGTAAAATTTAGACTTTCTGGGGAGAGGGCACACATAATATTGCTTAAAGGGCCATGTGGAGCTGGGGATCAAAAGAGCCT
This sequence comes from Suncus etruscus, assembly GCF_024139225.1. Taxonomy (NCBI): domain Eukaryota; kingdom Metazoa; phylum Chordata; class Mammalia; order Eulipotyphla; family Soricidae; genus Suncus; species Suncus etruscus. The sequence goes on from NC_064858.1 coordinate 85,438,350, forward strand.
TGCTCTACCATTTGAACCACGTCCCTGGCTTCACTTTATGATATATATATATATATATATATATTTTTTTTTTTTTTTGGCTACACATGGCTGTTCTCAGGGGGCTACTCCTGGCTCTGCACTCAGTAATCACTCCTGGTGGGCTCAGGGAACAATAAGGGATGTTGGGGATCAGACCCAGGTTGGCCACATGCAAGGCAAGGCAAACACCCTTCGGGCTGTGCTATCGCTCCGACCCAAACTATTTTCTTTTCTTTTTTTTTTTTTTTTAGATTTTTGGGTCCCACCAGGCAGCACTCGGGATACTCCTGGCTCTATGCTTAGAAATCGCTCCTGGCAGGCTTGGGGGACCATATGGGATGCTGGGATTCTAACCACCGTCCTTCTGCATGTAAAGCAAACGCCCTACCTCCATATTTTCTAAAACAAAACAAAAATGCATGCTTCTAATTCTTAGGGCAAGGATTTTCTGACATAACATTCCATTTTCTGTATCTAGTGCATTTTTTTATTCTTGTTTTGTTTTGTTTTGGGTCCCACCAAGCAGTGCTCAGGGGTTCCTCCTGGCTCAGAAATCGCTCCTGGCAGGCTTGGGGGATCATATGGGATGCCGGGATTTGAACCACCATCCTTCTGCATGTAAGGCAAACGCCTTACCTTCATGCTATCTCTCCTATACCATCTAGTACATTTTTTTTAATCTCATCGGGAAGAACACTAGAGTTGCTCCACCTTTGGGGTATTGTGCAGATTGTGATGCCTGTGTAGACAGCTATCTTTCCCTTAACTCCAACGAGGCCCTTAACTCCAATTCTTTTTGAAATATCCAGAGGTTGTACTACTAGGTCACTGCTTCAAAACTTTGGGAAGACCTTTTCTGCAGTAGATGAACTGTTTTACATTCCCATCTATACTTCTCAAGGGTTCTGGTTTCTTCAAATCATTTTTTTTTTTTTTTTTTTTGGTTTTTGGGCCACACCCAGTGATGCTCAGGGGTTACGCCTGGCTATGCGCTCAGAAATCTCTTCTGGGGCCGGAGAGATAGCATGGAGGTAGGTCGTTTGCCTTTCATGCAGGACGATGGTTCGAATCCTGGCATCCCATATGGTCCCCCGAGCCTGCCAGGAGCGATTTCCGAGCATAGAGCCAGAAGTAACCCCTGAGCGCTGCTGGGTGTGACCCCAGAAAACCAAACCAAACAACAACAAAAAATCTTCAAAGTGCTTAAAGATTTTATCTATTAAAAAAATAAATCTGGGGCTGGAGAGATAGCATGGAGGTAAAGCGTTTGCCTTTCATGCAAGAGGTCATCGGTTCGAATCCCAGCGTCCCATATGGTCCCCCGTGCCTGCCAGGAGCAATTTCTGAGCATGGAGCCAGGAGTAACCCCTGAGCACTGCCGGGTGTGACCCAAAAAACCACACACACAAAAAAAAAAAATCTAAAATCTAAAAACATTGGAAAAAGAAGTTCATATTCATGGAAATTATTGTATCACCAATAAAGTCATCAATAAAACAACTAAAAAACATCTTCTAGAGCCAATTCTTTTCTTTGAAGGGGGGGCACATCTGGCAGGGCTGAGGGAACCAACCATATGGTATGTTGGGGACTGAATTGGGTTGCCAATATGAAAGTCAAATTTTCTTTCTTTTTTCTTTTTTTTTTTGTGGTTTTTGGGTCACACCCGGCAGTGCTCAGGGGTTATTCCTGGCTCCAGGCTCAGAAATTGCTCCTGGCAGGCACGGGGGACCATATGGGGCGCCGGGATTCAAACCGATGACCTCCTGCATGAAAGGCAAAGGCCTTACCTCCATGCTATCTCTCCGGCCCCCTAAGGCAAATTTTCTACTTTGGGCCCCTAACTTTATTATATAGCTACTTATAATCATAAACGGATCCAATGTACCAGTTTCACATTTTGTCCTAGAATGACTACCCAGATTATAATTTTGTAGATTAAAATATTGATAGTGGGGCTGGAGAGATAGCACAGCGGGTAGGGTGTTTGCTTTGCATGCAGCCGACCTGGGTTTGATCCCTGGCATCCCATATATAGTTTTCGGCACTTGACAGGAACAATTTTTCTTTTTCTTTTTTAATTTCTTTCTTTCTTTTTGGTCACATCCAGCTCTGCACTCAGTAATCACTCCTGGCAGACTCGGGGGACCATATGGAATGTCAAAATTCGAACCACTGTCCTTCTGCATGCAAGGCAAAAGCCCTACCTCCACGCTATCTCTCCTGCCCCGACAGGAGTAATTTCTGAGAGTAGAGTCAGGTGTGACGCCCTCAGCCCTCAGCACCACTGGGTGTGACCAACCCAAAAACTAACAATGTTGGAGCCGGAGCGATAGCACAGCGGTAAGGCGTTTGCCTGGCACGCATCTAACACAGGTGGGATCCTGGTTCAAATCCCAGCATTCCATATGGTCCTTCCAAACCTGCCATGGGTGATTTCTGAGCAAAGCCAGGAGTAACCCCTGAGCGCTACTGGGTGTGACCCTCCCCCACCACAAACCCCCCCCCCAAACTGTTGATAGTGGCACCAGAGATAAGGCATTGCTTACATGATTTCCTGAGTACAAGTAACCACTGAAGATCGCTGGGTGTGGCCAAACTCCCCACTCCAAATGTTGAGCAAGGGATTGGTAGTGTTTCCCTTGCACATTGCCAGTTTGACACTCCCGATATCTCAAGCCCTAACAGGAGTAATCCCTGAGTAAAGAATCAGGAGTAAACCCTGAACACTATTGGGCATTGGTCCCCCAAATGTTGGTAGTAAATGTCTACTATTGTGTATAATTTTCTACAAAGTGCTCCCTCCCACCATTCAAACCTATTATGCATTACTTCTCAAAGGCCAGATGAGCTTTTACTACTGCAGATGGTTTAATATAAGGGTCCTCAAACTTTATTTTTTTTGGTTTTTGGGCCACACCCGGTGATGCTCAGGGGTTACTCCTAGCTTTCTACTCAGAAATTGCTCCTGGCTTGGGGGATCGAACAGCGGTCTGTCCTAGGCTAGTGCGCACAAGGCAGACGCCTTAAGCCCTGTGCCATCACTCTGGCCCCAGGCCTCTAACTTTACTTAAACAGTAAGCCAGTTCACTGTTTCATAGACTGTAGGTCAAACTTTAAAAAAAAATTACTAACAAATTCTTATGCACACAGCACATCTTTATTTTGAAGTAAAACAAAAGAACAACCAACCAGAACAAAAAGTGAAAAAACATAGTATTTAAAATGAAGAACAAGTAAAGTTAAATCAGCAAACCTACCAGTACTTCAATGAGAACTATGGGCTTGATTTTGGCTAATAAGGTGTCAATGTCTGGTTCCATATTTGTCACTGCTAGTCGTAACAAATGATGCAGTGTGCATCAGTGAATCTAGTTGGAGATTTCAGATGTTCCTATTAGACTGGAGATTGAAAGGAGAGCGAGTTGGAGAGTGCGGTGCACACCTCATACCTGCGCTGTGGGACAAGGACGAATTTGCTGTTGAAAGGACAGGCAGCAGTGGCAAAAACAAACAAAAAAAACAACCCAGTGGGCTGGGGATAAATGTTCTTGGTAGGTGACTGGTGGGACATAGTTTGAGGACCCCTGTCTAATATAACACCTCACAACAGGCGGCAGTTTATTTAGGGGACAGGAGTACATAGGTATTAGGACACAACTGGATATACTCAGGCATCTCTCCTGTGCTCGAGGGACCATACACAGCGCTGGAGATTGAACTGTTCCCCCAGCCATGATCCAGGCAAGTGCCTTTATCTCTGACCTATTTCTCTAAACCTTAAGCTTAGGTTTAAAGTGAAAATACTTGGGGCCGGGCGGTGGCGCTAAAGGTAAGGTGCCTGCCTTGCCTGCGCTAGCCTTGGACGGACTGCGGTGGACTGCGGTTCGATCCCCCGGTGTCCCATATGGTCCCCCAAGCCAGGAGCAACTTCTGAGCGCATAGCCAGGAGTAACCCGAGTGTTACTGGGTGTGGCCCAAAAAAAAAAAAAAGTGAAAATACTTTTCTTCTTTTTGGGCCATACCTGGTATTGCTCATAGGTTACTCCTGGCTCAGCAATCAGAAATAAATTGTTCCAGGAAGGTTGGGGGACTGTAGAATAACACTCTTGGATGGGGCTGAATGGTGATGGAGGGTGATAGGCCATTCTCCTGCAGCCCAGGCCAAGTGTCTGCAACCCCCTTCAGCTGGCGGGTCTGCGGGTTCAGGGCGGCGGCGAGGAAGACTCACATCAGTCAGGTTTCAGGAGAAACCTTTATTCAAGGCCCTAGTCAACATGTGTGGCCTATCATAACCTTTCAAAGCCAGATTCATTTTTTTTTGTTTTTGGGGCCACACCCGTTTGATGCTCAGGGGTTACTCCTGGCTAAGCTCTCAGAAATCTCCCCTGGCTTGGGGGGACCATATGGGACACCAGGGGCTCGAACCACAGTCCTTCCTTGGCTAATACTTGCATGGTAGACACCTTACCTCTAGAGCCACCTCACCAAAAACCAGATTCATAATTAGCCCTGCAATCAACCTCTTTCAGCCATCTCCCCTCCTGTGGCTTTTTCCTCTCCCCATCCTTCCTCCCAATCCCCTTCCTGCTCCTGAGGCAATCTTTTGTTACCTCTCCAAGACACACACCCCCCCCCCCAGAAAAAATGGGCAGGTCTTACTAGCAGGTAAGGTTACAAAGGAAGAATGGGGAATGGGGGTAAGAGGGGAACATATGGGATGCAGGGGAACAAGCAAACCCTGCTGTGTCCTGCTATTGCTGTCCGTCCCCCCAAGCAGTGCTTTCTGATTCTGTAATCAGGTACTACATCTGGTGGTCCTTGAAATATTGACCCTGTGGCAGCAGTATGCAAGGCAAACATTCAGCCAATCCCCCCCCCCTTTTTTTTTTGGTTTTTGGGCCACACCCGGCGGTGCTCAGGGGTTACTCCTGGCTGTCTGCTCAGAAATAGCTCCTGGCAGGCACGAGGACCATATGGGACACCGGGATTCGAACCAACCACCTTTGGTCCTGGATCAGCTGCTTGCAAGCCGCTATGCTATCTCTCCGGGCCCCAGCCAATCCCTTTTAACTGAATCTGAGATTTTAAATGTAATAATCTTGCTTAGTGGCCCACATTAGGGAATTTGCCTCCCAGAGTCTACATTTTTCAGAGTGGGAGAGATATTAAGGAGACAGAGTTCATCCAACAAGAAGCCATAACTTTATTAATGATAGAAACAGTACAAATTTCAAACCAAGCTGTAATTACTCTTTTGAAACACCAAAAAAAGGGTCTCCATTTTTCCAGATGGTTACATTGTTAATTCCTGCAAAGAGAAAAATAGGTCATCAGAGGAGGTTACAGGCAAACAAAGAATTAATATCACTTAAAAACAAGGCAACTCAGAATAGAATTTGAGTATATCTTCCTAATCAGTATATTAGGGAGTATGGGGTGTGGGGAGGTAGGAAGAACATGTAATTGGATAGGGCAGAGACAAGATAAGAACTAAATGCGTGGACACGTACCATAATAGCATTTACAATATCATTACTGTTGTTCTTCAGGGCTCGGACTGCCTTTGCTCTAGACACATTTGCTTGTGACATGACCAATTCTATATCCTTAACTTCCACACCTGTTTCATCAACCTGAGAGGGAAAAAAATCTTTTATCAATGAAGGCAATGCTTTTCTTTGGATGTGTCTCTTGATTTTGGGGGAAGCATGCATGCATGAATACCACACCTGGCAGTGTTTAGGACTTAATCCTCATGGGTTTGGGGGACCACGTGGGATGATGGGGATTACATTTAGGCTGACCTGCTGTAGTATGCCTCCCCTAAATATTTTGCCTTATTTTGGGGGGGGGGGCACACCCGGTGATGTCAGGGGTTACTCGTGGCTATGCACTCAGTAATCAACCCTGGCTTGAGGATCATATGGGACACTGGGGGATTGAACAGTGGTCCATCCTAGGCTAGTGCGCACAAGGAAAACACCCTACCGCTTGCACCACCACCCCTCCCATCTCTTGAATCCAGGTTTTTGTTTTTTGGGGTGGGTGGGGGCTTGGGCAACAGTCAACACTTGGGGATTACTCCTGGCTCTGCACTCACGCCTTACCTCTGTGCTATGCTCCGGTTCGCTTGAATCTAATTTTTAATACAATCCCCAAAGCACTTAACAAAATGAGATTAAGAAGCTATAATTGGGGGCCGGGCGGTGGCGCTGGAGGTAAGGTGCCTGCCTTGCCTGCGCTAGCCTAGGACGGACCTCGGTTCGATCCCCCGGCGTCCCATATGGTCCCCCAAGAAACCAGGAGCAACTTCTGAGCATAGCCAGGAGTAACCCCTGAGCGTCACAGGGTGTGGCCCAAAAACCAAAAAAAAAAAAAGAAGAAGCTATAATTGGGCCTGGAGAGATAGCACAGCGGTGTTTGCCTTGCAAGCAGCCGATCCAGGACCAAAGGTGGTTGGTTCGAATCCCGGTGTCCCATATGGTCCCCCATGCCTGCCAAGAGCTATTTCTGAGCAGACAGCCAGGAGTAACCCCTGAGCACTGCCCAGTATGGCCCAAAAACAAAACAAAACAAAACAAAAAAAGAAGCTATAATTAAGTCACCAATACAAGTGTGACTACCAGCAGAAAATGTAAGATTCTCTTAAATACCTCTTCCTCTTCACTCTCCTCCTGTACAGTTGGAGTCTGTGTATTTTCCTGAATGCTTGAGACAGCTTCACCTTGAACTTTGAATTTCTCAGCAGCTGCTAGCTGTGCTTGTTGAGATAAATCTTCAATCTGCAGGAAAAGGAGAATACAGTTTATAGTAAATCACATCTTTTCTAAATTTAGCCATAAATAGATATCAACATAAAGAGAAGAGTCTAAAGTAGTGAGTGGTAGGTCTCAACTGGATGAAGGGCTGTCCCCCAAGGACATCCATCCATTAATATTTAGTCTTTTTGATTGTTACACTCTTTGTGATTCTGCTAAATATCTAAGACACAGGATAGCCCTCCAAAGAGGTCATGAATCAAAACAACACTGAGGTTGAGAAATCCTAGACAGTTTCCAGGAAAACTACTCACCTTTGCTTCCCCAAAAACTATGTAGGTATCTGAAGCTGGGCTCTTATAGACATCTGGTTTTGTGATGACAAAGAGGATATTCTTAGATTTTCGAATCGTGACTCTAGTAACCCCTGTAACTTGTCGAAGACCCAATTTGGACATAGCCTAAGGAATAATAATAAAAAAAAGACCAGGATTTAAACACTTTACCGCTACTGGGTTTTCTGCCACGTAACTTTTTTTTATTTTTTCGGTCACACCCGGCTGTGCTCAAGGGTTACTCCTGGCTCTATGCTCAGAAATTGCTCTTGGCAGACTTGGGGGACTATATGGGATGTCGGGATTCAAACCACCGTACTTTTGCATGCAAAGCAAATGCCTTACCTCCATGCTATCTCTCCGGCCCATCTGCAACGTAACTTTTAACATAATCGTACCACTCCCAAGAACACAACTCTAGCTTCATCAGTACTGTAATGTATGTTTATGATTCATTTTTTTCACACCTGGTGGTGATCAGGGGTCACTCCCAGGGGACCATATGGTATGCCAGGATTCGAACCACCGTCCTTCTTCTGCATGCATGCAAAAGCCCTATCTCCATGTTCTCTCTCTGGCCTCTATGTTTATGAATTAAAACCTTACCTTCCTTGCCTTCTTTTCACTCCGGCTCTGTTTTGCTTTACTAACTGGTTCTTCATCGATCTCAGCTGCTGCTGCCAGCTAAAAAGACATAGCAGCTATGAGTAAACTGGAGTCTGAAGCCTGGATACCACAATTGCATGTGGTTTCCACTTTATGAAGGTTGTAATTTAAAAATATTTCAAACAACCTCTTCCTCTCTCCTGTAGTAAGGAACACCCACCTGAGCTTGCTGTGTGGTTGCCTGTGTAGAATCTTGTTCTTCAAGTTCTGGTACTGATTCATCACTGTCAGATTCTGTCCCAGATCCTAAGATGACACATACACTTACTATTTTACAGATTAGAAGGAGGCACTTCATCACACCCTACCTGAACTACAGAGTCACTAGTTAGTTTAATGCTTACAAGTTAAATGGAGAACCATGTTGTGTAAAAGACAACTGGGTAGCTTCTAATTTAAGTCACAACCTTGTGTGTACACATCTATTAAGGACCCAGCCCCCAAGAGGTAATTGCTAGAAATACCCAAGCATTTCTCACTTTCCTTCAAAGCCTTCATTTCTTGGCACAGACAAAAACACCAATGACTCGTGTAAATCCAAGTTCCACTCCATTAGTTCTGAACTGGGAAGTGGCTCAGCAAAAAAGCACAGGCCTTGTGTGCAAGGTCCAGGGTTCAATTCCCAGAAGTATGTGAAGGGGGAAAGCTCAACCACTTCAGAAAAGTTCTGGCAGACAAATCATGATACACTTTAAGTGAAAAAAACAAAACATAAGATCTCATTGTTGAAATGCTTCTCTTCATTTAGGGTTGGGGAAGGCCAGAAGCAGTTGTGTACACACATTTGACCTGATCCTCAAAACACCCAGCTAGCTATTTGATCTAATCAATACAGCAGGTTCTTGGCGATGCCAGCCTACAGTCACCTCCATTACATATTGCCCTGTGACTACCATTTCTTCCACACTTAACTCTTATCTTAAATTTTCCTTAATTGAAAAGCCAAGCATCAACAAAGACTATAGAGGAAACAAAAGCATATACTTATACCACTCTCAGGCTTATGGAAAATAGGTCTTTAATAAAGGAGTTCCTGGGCAACTGGTCATTACTAAGTTATGGTAACTGAAAAGAAAATAGTTCTAGAATTTCCAATATTTTAGTAAAGCCCAGGCCCAGGGATAAGGTTAGTTACGTGACAGAATTAGAGCAATTTGAAGATCTATTAAGTCTTGGTTTTCAATGTCCTCAGATCAGTTAGGTTAAAAAAAGCACACCCAGGATTAGTTTGGACATTAAACAAGGTATCTGCGATGGACTATCTGAGGTGATGAAAACCAAGAGTCTGTTTCATAATCCTAGAGATTTTGCACTGAAAATAATCATTCTATATTCTATGTCAAAACACAAGCATCTACTCTGGAGAAAGCGGCGCATCCTAGGGTTAGTATGGTGGGTAGCCCCAGGAGGGGTGTGGGCGACACACCATGCACACAGCAAACCAAGGCAAATACCCTTGTTGTTCTTCAGAACAGGCTGCTTGGCAGAGGGGGCTGGGACAGGGATCCCAGCAGGTTTGGGGGTGGGCATGTTGACGAGGACCGACTGGAAAGGCACTCCCCCCGAGATTGGTTCCGGGGGAATCAGAGGCGGCAGCTCATCCTCATCAGCAGGGGCTGAGGGCTTACAGGGTGATTCCAGTACCAGCCCAGGTGAGGACGGCAGAATTTGCTGTTTGGGAAGCAGAGGGGGGACTGGGGAGGGAGCAAGAGGCAGAGAGGCTGAAGGAGTGGGTGCTGCAGAGACAGACGCTGATCCAGCCCTAAGCAGGCCCTTCTCAGCAGCAGGTACAGCTACAGGAGTAGATGCTTCAGACCCAGGAGGAACCAAGGGGCAACTCAAAGCATCTTTGCCCTTTAAGGGTGAAATAGGGAGGGTCTCTGTAGTCTTGGAAGAGCCCCTCAGAGGGGGAGCTGCCAGCGCTGTAGCCAGGGCTTCTCCGGTGCCTCTCTTGGCTGGGGGATCTAAAGTAGGACTCTTACTAGCTGGTGAACCTTTTTGAGAAGTTGTGTTTTTCTGAATTGAGAGCATTTTAGATGCCTGAAGGGAATCTGACCCTGGGGATTCTTCAGGGGAGGAAAGAGCTACAGAAGTGGAAGCCCCCTTAGCAGCTCGGGTAGTTGTCGTTCTTTTGGCTGATGGAGTTGTTGGGGTTCTGCTGAGGTCTGGGGATTTCTTGGGAGTATGAACAGAGGATGTGGGGACCTCTTTGGAGGCTGGAGTTGCTGGGGCACCTTTGGGCACTACAGCAGCTGATAACATTTTAGAGGCTGGAGACTCCAAAGAGGGAGCAGAGGCCTCATTGGATAAAATTGCTGGGGTGCCTTTGAGGGTTACAGAGTCCTTGGCAGGTTGAACCGAGGGCAGGTCTTTGCTGACTGGGGAAGTTGATGTCCTTTTGGAGGTGGGAGTTGCTGGGCCCCCTTTCGGAGACTGAGGAATCAGAGCAGAGGGAATAGAAATAGGTGTTGTTTTAGGGGGCTCTTTGGGGTCTGGGGATTCCTTTGGAGGCAGAGTTGAAGTAGGGGCCTCATTGGAGGCTAGAATTGCTACTGCATGTTTGGGGGCTGTGGATACTTCAGGGGGCTGGGCTGAAGGAATGGAGAGGTCTTTTGATACTGGGATGACATTGGTGGACTCAGGAATCAGAAATGAAGGAGTTGGAACTTCTTTGGAGATTGGAGTTGTTGGGGCCTTTTTGGAAGGTGGTGCCACTTTGGGAGCTGGGGACTCAGGGGGTTGAGCTGGGAGACTAGGAGCCTCTTTGGAAGTTGATGCCTTTTTGGAAGCTGGAGCCCCTTTGGGGGCTGAAGACTCCTTGGGAGGTTGAGTTGAAGAAGTGGGGGCCTCTTTGGAAACTGGAGATTCCTTAGGGGGTTGAGTTGAGAGAGTGGAGGCCTCTTCAGAGGTTGAGATAATTGGGGCCTTTTTGGAAGCTGAAGCCCCTCTGGGGGCTGGAGACTCCTTGGGAGGCTGAATTGAAGAAGAGGGGGCCTCTTTGGAGGATGGGGCCTTTTGGGAAGCCGAAGCCCCTTTGGGGGTTTGAGACTCCTTGGGGGGCTGAGCTGAGGAAGTGGGGGCCTCTTTGGGGGTTGGGGTAGATGCCTTTTTGGAAGCTGAAGTCTTTTTTGGGGCTGGCAGTTCTTTAGATTGTTGGATTGAGGGAATGGAAGTATCTTCTGATGTTGGGGCTCCCTTGGGGATTTGGGATTCCTTAGGGGGTTGAGTGAAGGAAGTGGGGGTATCTTTAGAAGCTGGGGCCTCTTTGAAAGCTAAAGACTCCTTGGGGGGCTGATCTGAGGGAATGGAGACTTCCTTGGAGGTTGGGGTAGTTGGTGCCTTTTTGGAGGCTGTAGTCCCTTTGGGGGCCTTTTTGGAAGCCGAAGCTCCTTTGGGGGGTTGAGCTGAGGGAGTAGGGGCATCTTTGGAAGTTGGGGCCCCTGAGGGGACTGGAGACTCCTTGGGGGGCTGAGCAGAGGGAGTGGGAGCCTCTTTGGAAGTTGTGGTAGTTGGTGCCTTTTTGGAAGCTGAAGCCTCTTTGGGGGGTTGAGCTGAGGGGACTGGAGACTCCTTGGGGGGCTGAGCAGAGGGAGTGGGGGCCTCTTTAGAAGTTGGGGTAGTTGGTGTCTTTTTGGAAGCTGAAGCCCCTTTGGGGGGTTGAGCTGAGGGAGTAGGGACATCTTTAGAAGTTGGGGCCCCTGAGGGGACTGGAGGCTCCTTGGGGGGCTGAGCAGAGGGAGTGGGGGCCTCTTTAGAAGTTGGGGTAGTCGGTGCCTTTTTGGAAGCTGAAGCCCCTTTGGGGGGTTGAGCTGAGGGAGTAGGGGCATCTTTGGAAGTTGGGGCCCCTGAGGGGACTGGAGACTCCTTGGGGGGTTGAGCAGAGGGAGTGGGAGCCTCTTTGGAAGTTGTGGTAGTTGGTGCCTTTTTGGAAGCTGAAGCCTCTTTGGGGGGCTGAGCAGAGGGAGTGGGAGCCTCTTTGGAAGTTGGGGTAGTCGGTGCCTTTTTGGAAGCTGAAGCCCCTTTGGGGGCTGGGGTTTCACTGGGGGATTGAGCTAATGAATTGGGGGCTTCTTTGGAGGTTGGGGACTCTTTAGGGGGTTGAGCTGAGGGAGTGGGGGTATCTTCAGAAGTTGGGGCCCACTTGGATGCCAGAGAGTCCTTGGGTGGCTGAGCTGAAGGAGTGGGTTCCTGTTTGGAGGTTGGGGTAGTTGGTGCCTTTTTGGAAGGTCGAGTCCCTTTGGGGACTGGGGGTTCCTTGGGGGGTTGAGCTGAGAGAGTGGGAGCCTCTTTGGGGTTAGGGGTAGTTGGTGCCTTTTTGGAAGCTGAAGTTCCTTTGGGGGCTGGGGTTTCACTGGGGGATTGAGCTAATGAATTGGGGGCTTCTTTGGAGGTTGGGGACTCTTTAGGGGGTTGAGCTGAGGGAGTGGGGGTATCTTCAGAAGTTGGGGCCCCTTTGGATGCCAGAGAGTCCTTGGGTGGCTGAGCTGAAGGAGTGGGTTCCTGTTTGAAGGTTGGGGTAGTTGGTGCCTTTTTGGAAGGTCGAGTCCCTTTGGGGACTGGGGGTTCCTTGGGGGGTTGAGCTGAGAGAGTGGGAGCCTCTTTGGAGTTAGGGGTAGTTGGTGCCTTTTTGGAAGCTGAAGTTCCTTTGGGGGCTGGGGGTTCTCTGGGGGGTTGAACTGAGGGAGTGGGGGCATCTTTAGAAGTTGGAGTCCCTGTGGGAACTGGAGAGTCCTTGGGGGGCTGAGCCAAGGGAATGGGGGCCTCTTTGGAGGTTGGGGTAGTTGGTGCCTTTTTGGAAGCTGGAGTCCTCTTGGGGGCTGGGGACTCTTTAGGGGGTTGAGCTGAGGGAGTGGGGTTATCTTCAGAAGTTGGGGCCCCCTTCGATGCCAGAGAGTCCTTGGGGAGCTGAGCTGAAGGAGTGGGGTCCTGTTTGGAGGTTGGGGTAGTTGGTGCTTTTTTGGAAGGTCGAGTCCCTTTGGGGGCTGGGGGTTCTTTGAGGGGTTGAGCTGAGGGAGTGGGTGCATCTTTAGAAGATGGGGTTCCCTTGGGGGTTGTTGACTCCTTGTGGGGCTGAGCTGAGGGAATGAGATCCTGTTTGTTGGTTGGGGTAATTGGTGTCTTTTTGGAAGCTGAGGTTTCTTTGGGGGGTTGAGCTAAGGGAGTGGGGACATCTTTAGAAGTTGGGGCCCCCTTGGGGGACTGAGTTGAGGGGATGGGGGCCTCTTTGGAGGTTGGGGCAGTTGGTGCCTTTTTGGAAGCTGGAGTCCCCTTAGGGATTGGGGACTCTTTAGGGGGTTGAGCTGAGGGAGTGGGGTTATCTTCAGAAGTTGGGCCCCCCTTGGATGCCAGAGACTCCTTGGGGGGCTGAGCTGAAGGAGTGGGTTCCTGTTTGGGGGTTGATGTCTTTTTGGAAGCTGGAGTCCCTTTGGGGACTGGGGGTTCTTTAGTGGACTGAGCTACGGGAGGGGGATTATCTTCAGATGTTGGGAGCCCCTTGGATGCTAGTGACTCTTTGGGAGACTGAGTTGAAGGAATGGGTTCCTGTTTGGAGGATGTAGTTGGTAACTTTTTGGAAGCTGAGGTTTCTTTAGGGGATTGAGCTAAGGGAGTGGGGGCATCTTTAGAAGTTGGGGCCCCCTTGGGGGTTGGAGACTCCTTGGGTGACTGAGTTGAGGGAATGGGGGCCTCTTTGGAGGTTGGGGCATCTGGTGCCTTTTTGGAAGCTGGAGTTCCCTTGGGGATTGAGGACTCTTTAGGGGGTTGAGCTGAGGGAGGGGGGGTATCTTCAGAAGTTGGGGCCCCCTTGGATGCCAGAGACTCCTTGGGGGGCTGAGTGGAAGGAGTGGGGTCCTGTTTGGGGGTTGGTGCCTTTTTGGAAGCTGGAGTCCCTTTAGGAGGTTGAGCTGAGGGAGTGGGAGTATCTTTAGAAGTTGGGGCCACTTTGAGGGCTTCTGACTCGAGTGACTGAGCTGAAGGAGAGAAGTTCCCTTTGGAGCCAGGGGAAACTGGTCCTTTTTTGGAGGCTGAGAACTCCTTGGGAAGCTGTGCTGGGGAAGAAGGGGCCTCTTCAGAGACTAGGGTAGCTGGTGCCTTTTTGGAGGCTGTTGTCTCTTTGAGCAGTTCAGCTGATGTATCAGGAGGCCCCTTGGGGGTTGGGGAATCCTTGAAGGATTGAGCTGAGAGAGCAGGAGTATCTTTAAAAGCTGGGACACCTTTAGTGGTCGGAAACTTCTTGGGGGACTCAGCTATAGGAACAGAGGCTTCTTTGGCAACTGGGATTACTGGGGTCCCTTTGGGAGCTGGAGACTCTTTGGGGGAGGGAGAAGACGTAGTTAAGCTAGCAGAGGCCCCCTGGGATAATGAAATTGCTGGAGTTGTTTGAGAGGGAGACGCCGAAGGAGTGAAGGAGTCTTCAGGAAATGGCATATCTGGGGTTCTTTTGGGGAAAGGTGGGATCACATCTGAGGAAGTTGAGGGTTCTTTTGGGGATGGAGGTGCTGGGGACTTTTTGGATGAGGGTGGAGTTGCAAAGGAGGAAATAGGGGTTACTCCCTGGGGAAACAAGGTTGCTGGGGGGTCCTCAATGGAAGGAGTCAATGATGGGAGGATCTCCTTCCCTTTGGGGGAAGGGTCAGAAAGGACCCTTTCAGGAGGAGGAGTTGCAGTTGAGGGGGTAGGGGTTCCTTTGATGAATGGGATTGGCAGGGACTCTTTGAGGGAGACAGGAGCCTTAGCTGGGGGAGAAGAAGCCATTTTGGGAGGTGGAGGGGGTGGGGCTCCTTTGGGGGAGGGAAGAGTAGAAGGGTATTTTTTGGTTAGTAATTCTTTAGGGTCCTGAAAAGTGAGATTGACTTCTGGAAGGAAAGAAATTTCGAGTGGAGAAATAAGGGATGAGAGATTTTCAGTAGGAGTATCTGAAAAAACATGTTTAGAAACAGAAGGATCAAAAGTTAAGGTAGTAGAAGTAACTGAATCATTTTTGGTTGGAAGTCTTTTAGTTTGAGGAGACATACTAGGCCCTAAAGAAGATGGGGGGCTGGCTAGGTTAATTCCTTTGGAAGATTCAGTAACCGAAGTATTGGGATCCTCAAATGGGAATCCTTTATTAAAAACCTCAGATGTCAAAGCTGAGGTTTGAGAAATACCAACATTTTTTTTTGCTTCTGAAGGACCAGTTGGAGAAGAGTGAGCAAGCTCAGACTTGAGAACTGCAGAGGTCTGTCCTATAGCACCCAAAACATTCTGGGGTAAAGTCATAGATGAAGTTACAGGGCAAATTTCTGAGGTTGGAACCATCAAGGGTAAAGCAGGAGGAGTGCCCTTTTGGGCAGACTGGCTTTTAGAAGCTAAAGAGTCAGCTCCATCCAACAAAGCGCTGGCTACAGTTGTAGGACAGCTGCCTTTGGCACCGGCAGAAGCCACACCAACTGTGATAGTACTACCCAGAGGAAATGTGGTTACTGTTGGGGCAGTGAGAGGACTTGTAGGTTGAGCACCAGCAGGGCCTGGACTTGCAAAAGTATCTGTCTTGATCATAAATGTGGGGGAACTGCCACTCACAGGAGAAGTGGATGACTTAGCTCCAGGGAGAGGCTCTGTAAGGCTTTTCTTTGCTACGAGGGATTCAGAAGATGATGTATTCTGAGGAGAGATGGAATTTTTAGCAGCTGCCAGGGCTAATGGTAATGAAGTTGGGAGTCCTGCTTGGATTGGTGAAACAGGGATTCCTTCAAGGGAGGCGGGTACAGTTTGGAGATCTTTCTGGGCTGGGAACTTGACCAACCTCGAAGTAGGGACACTTCTGGGGTCCTCAGGAGTAGGTAAAGGAGAGGCTGGTATTCCCAGAGTAGTTGCTACTGTAGAAACAGAAAGCTGTTTGGAAGTCAAAGATGCTGTCACAGCCAAAGCAGCATGGGAAGTGGTGTCCTTACTGTTTGAGAGACCAGATGAAACTGGAGAAACACAAGAAGCTACCTGAGTAGAAGTAGTAGTAGGTGCAACAGAAGGTACAGAGGTATTAGTCTTTACTGGTGGGGTGGTTCCCACAGAAGACTGATGATGACTAGTATTAGAAAAACCTTTGGTGAGAGAAGCTGTAGAAAATAATGGCAGAGAAGAGGCAGCAACAGCAGAGGAACCAGAAAGGGTATAAGAAGCTATGCTAGTGGAGGGAGAAGGACCTTGAGGAAAAGTCAAAGAGAAAGTTGGAGTCTCCACTGGAAAAGAAGCCAAAGAAGTTGGAATCGTCTCATTTTTGGAAGGAAGAGGAGAACTTACAGATTTCTGAGAGCAAGGTTCCCCTACAGGATGAGCTACTTGTGGATCAGACAGGACATTTGGGCCTGTCTGAGCTAAAGATTGGATAAGAGAACCAGGAGAAATCTGATTTAACTGTGCAAGGTGGGAGCCCAGAGAAGTATGCAAAACTGAGGGAGTGTTGGAAGTCACAGGAATAGATGAGGGCGAAAGAGATAAGGTGGCTGGTGGATTAAGGGGTCCTCTCTTTAGGCTGAGGTCCACAAGGTTCTGTGGAGAGGTGAGAGCTGAGGAAATAGGGATGCCTTTGATCTGAGGGGAAGTGAGAGCAAGGGAAGTAGCAGGTAGAGCCTGAAAACATGAGGCTACTTCAGATTGAACAGGGGCCAAGGGAGTAACAAAATGGGATGGACCAGCACTAACTAAACCTGGAGAGATGGGGGGAGCTTTTGGTGTTGGGACTTCTTGAGAGGGAGCTTCAGTAGGGGAGGTCTTTGGTTCTAAGGAAGGAATAGGAGCTGATAGAGATGTCACTGGTCCTGAGTCCTTTATACCAACTGATGTAGTCAGAGGGTGTGGTGGAAAAGCAGAGCTTTTTTGACCTGAGTGGGGAGCCAAGGCCACCAGAGCCAAGGGAGCTGAAGAGCAGTGGGCACCTTTTAGAGTTGTAGATATCATGGGAGAGGCCAGAGCTAAGGCAGCTGGTGAAATTGGGGGCCCTATTAGATGTGGTAGGAAAGTTGGGGTATCAGGGACAGCCCCTAAAGGCAGGGTTGTTCCAGAGGGTGACTGGGGAAGAGGACTTTCAAAGGGGGTTGCTGAGGCAACAGGTGATGGAGAAAGGAATGGGGAAGATTGGTTAGGGGTTGCCAGAGGGCACTGTTGGGATGCCAGGGAGCAAGGAGGGGGTAGGGTAGGTTCAGGCTGCCCTAAGGCAGCAGTGACACTCAAGGCTGAAGACACAGGAAGCATAGCTGGAGGAAAAAAGCAGGAGGAATAAAGGGAAGGAAAAAAACAAAGGTGAGTTATGCAGCCCAACTTGGCACAACATGCCTCAGAGGAACACTGAAATTTTAAATTTGCGTATGAAAGTCATCACATTAGCCAAAGATGACAGCAACAATAGCAACTTTCAGGAACATACTCTAGCAGACTCTCCCTCTTCATCTCCCACACTGCCTAAATCATACCTAAGTTATTTTAGGGTGGAGACCATAGTTTTAAGTGCAACAGATTAGCCTCTACACAGCAGCAACACTTTTCAGAGGGAAAGCATGCTTAGTGTTCTTTCCTTCTTCAAATGAACCCTAACTCCTTATTTTTATCTCAAAGGCAAAGAATTACAAAAACAGATGAGTTAGCCTCTACATTACAACCCCAAACTCACTGAAACAAAATACTAAAAACAGGAATAAGGGAATGGTGATGATTAGGAAGTAATGCCTGATCTAATTTTATTCTTCCTAAAGTCAAAACACTTAAAAACATCTAATGCTAAGTATTAAGTACAGCATCACTTAATTTCCCTATGCCTTAGTTTATTTACCCCAAACCAACCAACAAACCCAAAGCTCCCCCCCCCCCAAAACAACCAGAACTGGCTTGGTCTCCAGCTTTCCGATTGTATGTCAAACATCAATATTAGATTAGACCTTAGGGGAGAGGGTTTGGTTAGTGCAGGGACTGTGCTATGAATCTGTAACCTAACTTGTTAAACCGGACTGTAGTTCTATTTTTGAAGCAGGGAGTCAGAGACTTGACTCCTCACCACATTGGATCCCCACCCCTTCATCTGTCTAAATCACTCTTCCAAGGCAACTATTTGACACCGAAATAAAATCTAGTGAAAAGATTTTCTGAATGATGAAATAATACCAAGCATGCCTATTATTCAGGAGGACAACAAATTGCATTTGTTTTGATTAACAAATGCACAACACCTGGGATTTCAAAAAAAGCAAGTCCACATGGCATTCAAATCCAATTCACTCAACTACTAATCTGAGGAATCCTACTAAAAAATCATTCAATTACGCCGCAAATGTCTTCAAATGTTTTAGCGACTCAACCTTTCCCTTTGACTGGTCCTTAAGACAAGCCTCAAATGTTGCTTTATGTATTGACCAATTCCCTGACAGTCTTCAAATTCATTCTACCAACCATGGTCCCAATGTTTGCTTATCAGACTACAGCAAGCTCAGAAGATCCAGAAGTCATTTTAACAGGACTTTAAAGATAGTTTTGGAGCATATTATTTCAAACCTTAACTGTTACTCCCTATTATTCATCTAAATCCCCGTCCCCATATATATGTAAAATCAATTGTTTTGAGATTCTCTAAAGTATCACCAACAATTAAATTACAGGTTCTTTAGCAAAAAGCCCTTGGTTTCTTTTCCCCTGTAAGTCCCTTGTAGTTGGATTTCATGGATCTCACCTCCCCCCTCAATTCAGGGGCTTCCTCTTCTAGCAGCTGTTACCAATCCCTTCAGCTGTTAAAATGAGACAGGTGAGGAACGAGAGCCCTAATATTTCCAACTACAAACAACTCTATTTTAAAATCCAAGACAGAAAATGCCTTAAAGCAACAAGTGGAATTAATAAATGAAAACAAAGACAATCCCCCCCCCAAAGAACAACAAAACCCCGAGATGGCTCTTAATTTCAAGAGCCTCAATTTAGTTCTGCAATTGACTCAGCAAAATGACTTAAAACAAAGCCCTCCCGCCCATGTATTTTAATTTCAAAGTTGACGAGCATTGAAAAGGTTTTATTTCAATCCTTGAATCCCGAGAAGCTGTTGATAAAGCTCACTTACCCAACGTACACTAGAGATCTTTCTGCACCAATCCACAAAGCAAGTTAACCGAACTGGGAGGTTCATGAGGCCCCCGCAGGACACTTTACCAGCAGCCCAAGTATCATCCGGACATGTGATGAAGGCATCATGCCAAGCTCTGCCATCTAAAACCTTGGCGCAACCTGCTGGCTGGAACCTCACAAAAGCTCGGGT
Source organism: Suncus etruscus (assembly GCF_024139225.1). Taxonomy (NCBI): domain Eukaryota; kingdom Metazoa; phylum Chordata; class Mammalia; order Eulipotyphla; family Soricidae; genus Suncus; species Suncus etruscus. Next base: position 85,457,402 of record NC_064858.1, read on the forward strand.
CTCCTTGGCCTCCTACTCTCAATAGGTAAGAATCCCTGAGTCCTCTTCCCCTGGCTGGCTTACTCATGGAAGGTGCGCGCCCTAAGAAGCTGACCTTACTTTCAAGACAGTTGCCATAACCCACCCAGACAGCAGGACAGAGCTTTGGTTCCCGATCTTTTTTAAAAGCCAATTATTTAGGGTTCACTCTTCCCGAATAAGGCAAGGGGGAACTTAGGGTAACCTACCTGTCTCAGCCTGGGGCTGTGGCAGCTCCTGCTCCGTGGCAGGGACGGTTTCTGTGGCTTCACCGGGCATTTCTAAAGAAAGGGAATAATAATGATAAAAAAAAAAAAAAAAAAAAAGGAGGCCTGAACTGACTGCATGCATCACAGGAGTTAAGTTTCCAAAGCAATCAAAAAAGCTGTCAAAAAAGAAAATGCGTGTGACACCCCTTCCCCAAAGTGGCTGGGGAAGAAGTTAAAGGCCCCTCGGTCTGCAGATGATGAAGCTTACTCGGGGTTCACCCCAGAGAGTGGTGAGGATCTCTGAGTTTCCAGGAGTTGGTTGGATTCGACTTGGAAGTTCCAAAGGCAGCGATCACTGCAGCGAGGAAAGACACCGGGGGCGACTGCAGAGACGCGGCCGGATCTCCATTCCCAGGCGCCAGACTCGGGGCCCGGGCAGGTCCTCCAGGCTCATGAGCCCCCAATGCAGACACACACTTTGCACACCCGCACCGCAGCGGCTCTCCACCCCGACCCCAACCCCAACCCCGACTGCGGGCTCGGCCTCTCCGCCCTAGTCTTTTTGGTAGGACACCAACCCCAGATTCCATTTTGTCCGGAGGTCCCTAAAGCCACGCTCCCCGGGGTAATATGGAACCCGCTGGCCTCAGGAAGCCACCCGCTTCCCTTAGCTTTCGCCCCCCGGGGCGTCTGAGCGGGCAGAGAGGCAGATGGTACCGGATAGAGCGGGACGGCGAAGACGGCGCTTACCGTGCGGGGGACGCGGAGCCAAGATGGCGGCAGAAAGAGAACGAGCGAGAGCGTGACCCACGCCTGGGGCAGAGAAGCTAGCGGCGGGGGCGGGACTAGGATTCGCTTCCGGGTCAGGAGCGACTGTCAATCATTTCTTCTACCCAATGACCCGGCCGGCTGTGGCTCCAGCTGGGTGGTGCTTTTGAGGCCTAAATAAGGCGAAGAATTCAGGCCTGGATGCGCTGGCTGGCCTGGTCAAGGAGCTTTTTTGGATGGGACGGCGCCGTTCTGGCCTAGCTGACCCCTTCCTGCCCATGAGATTGAAGGCCTTTGGATAGCCAGAGAGAAACTCAAGCCACACAACTTCTTGTGCTCGGTTCTGCACTGTCCTGTCCAAGGATTTTCCTTTCCCTTTAGTATCAGACACTCAGCAATGTCATGACAGTTTATAGTCACAGAGTTAGCATGAGCAATGACCTAGTTTAAATGCCAGGATTTTATTTTTGGAATATATAGGTCACTGTTGAAATGATCAAACAGGTAGATTCTCCTCCCCAGAGAAAAACAATTATTGCTTCTAGGAAGAAGGCATGGTAGTACAGTGGATAGGGTGCAGCCATCGCTGGGTTTGATACCCGGCTTTCCAAATGTTTTCCAGCCAGGGAGTGAATGAACACTACCAATGTGACCCCCAAGAAAATTCCCCCTGGCGTTGCTGGGGGACATTTCTGTTATAGAGGGTCAAACCTGGGGCTAAGATACTTATGTGCATTCTTCTTCTTTTCTTTTCTTTCTTTCTTTCTGTTTGTGTTTTTTGGGTCACACCCGGCAGTGCTCAGGGGTTACTCCTGGCTCCATGCTCAGAAATTGCTCCTGGCAGGCACGGGGGACCATATGGGATGCCAGGATTCAAACCGATGACCTTCTGCATGAAAGGCAAATGCCTTACCTCCATGCTATCTCTCTGGCCCCCTTCTTCTTTTTCTAATTTTGTTTTTTGGTTCATACTGGCTGTGCTGAGGGATGACTTAGCTCTGCACTCAGGAATCACTCCTAGTGGGCTCAGGAGAATATATGAGGTGCTCGGGATCAAATCCAGGTCAGCTGCATGCAAGGCAAGCACCTTACCCACTGTACTATCTAACGTTTAGGCCTCTATATGCATTCATATTTTTTTGGGGGGGCCACATCCATTTGATGCTCAGGGGTTACTCCTGGCTATGCTCTCAGAAATTGCCCCTGAGGGGCCGGAGAGATAGCATGGAGGTAAGGCATTTACCTTTCATGCAGAAGGTCATCGGTTCGAATCCCGTGCCGGGTGTGACCCCCCCAAAAAAAAAGAGTCCAGGAATAGTTAGCTTTATGGGCCCGGAGAGATAGCACAGCGGTGTTTGCCTTGCAAGCAGCTGATCCAGGACCAAAGGTGGTTGGTTCGAATCCCGGTGTCCCATATGGTCCCCCGTGCCTGCCAGGAGCTATTTCTGAGCAGACAGCCAGGAGTAACCCCTGAGTACCGCCGGGTGTGGCCCAAAAACCAAAAAAAAAAAAAAAAAAAAAAAAAAAAAGAAATCGCCCCTGGCTTGGGGAGACCATAAGGGATGCCAGGATCGAACCATGGTCCGTCCTACCCTAGCGCTTGCAAGGCTTACCTTACCTATAGCGCCACCTTCCCAGCCCCATGCATTCATATTTTAATTAAATAGCTTGTCACACCTCAGAGAGCTCAGGAGCTATTCACCTGCTCCCCCTCAGGAAGTCACTTCCTGTAGCACTCTGGATGCTCATGTGGTACCGGATTGAACTAAGGTTTCAGCTGCAGCTATTTCTTCTGCTCCTATACTTGTGTCTTGGGCACTTGTTGGAAATACCAATATTTTTTTGTTGTTGTTTTTGGGTCACACCCAGCAGCGCTCAGGGGCTACTCCTGGCTCTACACTCAGAAATCGCTCCTGACAGGCTCGGGGGACCATATGGGATACTGGGATTCGAACCACCGTCCTTCTGCATGAAAGGCAAAAACCCTACCTCCATGCCATCTCTCCAGCCCCAATTTTATTTTATTTTTTTAGTGAATTGGCTTTATTTAAAAAATATAGTTAGGGGGATACCTGGGAGTAGGAGCCAGATCTTGACCATGGTTCAAGGATTAGGATTAGAGAATAAAGTTAAATCAGATTAGGGTTTAGCAGAAATTAAATGGCCCTCCCCCACTTGGTTAAAGGGGGGGGGTTTGAACTCCAGGCTGTAGTGCTTGCATCCCACATTTGATTGGCTGTGGTGCGCCTGAGTTCCCTGACAGTTTGCTGTGCTACTGGGATCACAGTTAGTACCTGAACAGTTTTATGTATGTGTGGTGGGGAAGGGAATGGGCCACACATAGGTCTGTTCCAGATTATTCCTGAAGGTCTCAGGAAACCCTATGCAATGTTTGGAGAGCTCAGGGAACCATATGTAGTGTCAGGGTTTTGAAACAGGGTTGGGACTGCTGTAGGCAGCTTCATACAAGGCAAGCTGAAGCAGTGGGGGCCTTTTTGGAAGCTGGAGTCCCTTTGGGGGCTGGGTTTTTTTTTGAGGGGTTGGCTCTGCACTCAGAAGTCACTCTGGCAGGCTCAGGGGACTATATAGGATCCCAGGGATTGAACCCGTGTTGACGTGTAAGGCAAATACATTACCCTCTGTGTTATCACTCCAGCCCCTTTATTAGAAATTGTAATAGGCAAATACATTACCCTCTGTGTTATCACTCCAGCCCCTTTATTAGAAATTGTAATCGACTCACTGTTTCCCTATCCTAGGTGTGAACAATATAAACAAAGGCTTAAGTATCGAGAAACTTTATACAATAATCTTTAATCTTAAAAAAAATTTGAGAAGAGAAGCAAAGTTTTTCAGTAATTTGAATGCAACATACAGAATGTTTTAATATACACTAAAAAAAGAGACTTTGTATGAAAACGTTAGGAAATGCAAAGGAAAAAAATATTTTGTAGGTCTGAAAGCACCAGTTTCTCTGACAACAGAATATAAACCAGAAATGCTTTGTTCAGATTATAAAACCAGGCAAAAACAAAAACAAAAAACCACCCCAACTATAATCTACTATACAAAATATAACAATGGAGAAATGATATCTTTTAATTACAATGAAGTATCTAATTATAAAAAATATATACAGCTTTTATGCTGGTTATACATTTTTTCTTTTTTCCTTTTGGGCCACACCCAGTGGTACATAGGTTGACTCCTGGCTCGGGTCAGGGGATGATGCTGGGGATCAAACCTGGGTTGATCTTGCAAGGCAAGCTGCTGCGCTAAAACTCTGGGTCCCTTGAAAATGAATTATTTTTTCTAAATGATTATTTACAATGGACAAATTCAACAGTTCTGAGAGAAGAAATTAGAAGCTTCAATTTCAACAGTTTAAAAATCACTACTGCACTGTAATCTATTAACGACACTAGAAGCTTTGGTAGTCTTAAAATTTAAAGTCCTAAAATCGGGCAGTTTGGTGTTTTCTGACCAATAAAAAATCAGAAGGCAAAATTAGAAAGTGAAATTCTGGGGCCGGAGAGATAGCACAGCGGTGTTTGCCTTGCAAGCAGCCGATCCAGGACCTAAGGTGGTTGATTCCAATCCAGGCATCCCATATGGTCCCCCGTGCCTGTCAGGAGCTATTTCTGAGCAGATAGCCAGGAGTAACCCCTGAGCACTGCCGGGTGTGGCCCCAACCCCCCCCCAAAAAAAGGGGCTGGTGAGGTGGCGCTAGAGGTAAGGTGTCTGCCTTGCAAGCGCTAGCCAAAGAAGGACAGAGGTTCGATCCCCAGGTGTCCCATATGGTCCCCCCAAGCCAGGAGCGATTTCTGAGCGCATAGCCACGAGTAACCCCTGAGCGTCAACAGGTGTGGCTCAAAAACCAAAAAAAAAAAAAAAAAAAAGAAATAATAGAATTGGGGCCAGAGAGATAATACAGTGGGTGGGGTGTTTGCCTCATGTGACTGGCTCAGGTTAAATTACCTGAGCATCTCATATGGTCCCCAAGCCTACCAAAAGTAATTTCTGAGCACAGAGCCAGGAGTAACCCATGAGAAACGCTAGGTATGGTCCAAAAACAAAACATTATAATTGTAATTACATTTGCATAATAAAATATTTATAAATGTACCCACAAGCCATTTATTCCTCCCTTTAGTGCTCTTTCCAGTAACCTTGACATTTTTGGTGATTTCAAGAACACTTTATGGAATGCTAGGTATCTAACTAGGTATATGCAAGGCGAGAGTGCCTTACCTGCAATACTATCACTCCAGCCCCCTTGGGAACAATTTCAACATTATTGTTCCACAAGATTTTTTTGTTTGTTTGTTTTTGTTTTTGGGCCACACCCGGTAACGCTCAGGGGTTACTCCTGGCTATGTGCTCAGAAGTTGCTCCTGGCTTGGGGGACCATATGGGACACCGGGGGATCGAACCTCGGTCCGTCCAAGGCTAGCGCAGGCAAGGCAGGCACCTTACCTTTAGCGCCACCGCCCGGCCCGTTCCACAAGATTTTTTTTTTTTTTTTTTTTTTTTTTTGTTTTTTGGGCCACACCTGGCGTTGCTCAGGGGTTACTCCTGGCTGTCTGCTCAGAAATAGCTCCTGGCAGGCACAGGGGACCATATGGGACACCGGGATTCGAACCAACCACCTTTGGTCCTGGATCAGCTGCTTGCAAGGCAAACGCCGCTGTGCTATTTCTCCGGGCCCCCACAAGATTTTTATTTGAGCATTAAGACCTCCATGGCTGTCACATGTTAAATGGAAGTATGACGTATGTACTTCTTATGTGGAGGCAGAAGATATTCACAATGGTCTGAGGTGAGTTTTTAATCCTTAGAAGTCTTTTTGTAAATCTGAAAAAAAAAAAAAAAGAGAATAGATTTATCTCAAAGGATAATGAAGAAAAAACATAGTAAACAAAGACTATTTACTTTCACTTTGTGACTTGCTTGGCACTGAATTCACATCATGCATCAAGGTTTGCTTTCACTTTTGTTGAAGCCCTCTAAATTAGTACACAGCAATAAATAAACCTAAGAATGCAATAAGACCAGATGGAATGGTAACTTCAATGAAGTTTTCAACTTCAGAGATGTTCATTTAGGGGCTGGAGATAAGAGTACAGTGGGGAGGGTGCTTGCTTTGCAAGTGACTGACTCAGGTTCAGTCCCAGAATAAAAAGCCAGGAGTAATCCCAGAACACAGTCAGGTGTGGCCTCAAAAGAAACAAAAGCAACAAAGGCCGAATTGAAAGTACAATGGGGAAGGCGCTTGCCTTAAGGGGGTGGGGGGTGGGGGCCCTGGTCCCTGGCATCCCATATAGTCTTCAGAGCCCACCAGGAGTGATCCTGAGCACAGAGCTGAAAATAACCCCTGAGCACTGCTAGGTGTGCCGCCCCTCCCCCCCATAAAGACCACACCAAAACAAAATTTTTAGGATCCAGAGCAATAGTACAGTGAGTAGGGCATTTGCCTTGAACGTTGTTGACCTGGGCTTGATCTCTGAAAACTCAGATGGTTCCCTGGAGCATCCACAGGAGTGATCTGAGTGTAGAGACAGGAATAAGCCCCAAGCACTACCAGGTGTGGTGGCCAAAAGATAAAAAAACAATGTTTTCTTTAAAGGGTTTCATCTCTATCTCTCCCCTCCCTCTCCCTCTCTCTCTCCCTCCCTCTCCCTCTCTCTCTCCCTCCCACCTCTCCTTCTCCCTCTCTCTCCCTCCTCTCTCTCTCTCCCTCCCACCTCTCCTTCTCCCTCTCTCTCTCCCTCTCCCCCCCCCCCCTCTCTCTCTCTCTCTGTCTCTGTCTCTCTCTCAAGCAGAAAACACTATACTTTCTTTTTTTTGTTTTTGTTTTTGTTTTTGGGCCACACCCAGCGATGCTCAGGGGTTACTCCTGGCTGTCTGCTCCTGGATCAGCTGCTTGCAAGGCCCTAAACACTATACTTTCGAGTCAGCTGTGTACAAGGCAAACACCCTACGGTCGGTCGTGCTATTTCTCTGGCATCTCATAAATTTCTTGATTCCTTTTGGCTTATATTATTCAAATTGTTCCTATTCCAAGAGTTCTACTTTTGGCATTGCTATCCTTAGGTCCTCCTTATAGTTTCTTCCTTTTTTTTTTGGGTCACACCCAGCAGCACTACTGGTTACTCCTGGCTCTGCGCTCAGAAGTTGCTCCTGGCAGGCTTTGGGGGGGACCATATGGGATGCCAGGATTCGAACCAGGGTCCATCCTATGTTGGCCATGTGCAAGGCAAATGCCTTACCGCTGTGCTATCGCTCCGGCCCCATCCTTATTGTTTCTATATACAATAAAATTTTATTGGTCTACCAAAGTATTTGACACTGCATACTCCCTTAGAAATTTACTTTTGGGCCCGGAGAGATAGCACAGTGGCGTTTGCCTTGCAAGCAGCCGATCCAGGACCAAAGGTGGTTGGTTCGAATCCTGGTGTCCCATATGGTCCCCTGGGCCTGCCAGGAGCTATTTCTGAGCAGACAGCCAGGAGTGACCCCTGAGCACTGCCGGGTGTAGCCCAAAAACCAAAAACCAAAAAAAAAAAAAAAAAAAAAAAAAATTTACTTTCCCCTGATTTCTATGACACCTTTTTGTCCATCTTTCATCATTACTTCCTTATCACTACCAAATCTCAAAACTTCCTCCTAGTAGCTTTGTCCTCTGCTTTGTTTTTGGGCCACACGTGGCTATTACTCCTGGATCTGTGCTCAGAGATCACTCCTGTTAGAGCTTACAGGACAAAATATGGTGCCAGGGATCAAACCTAGGTCAGCTGTGTATAAGGCAAGAATACACATTATCTGGTGTACTATCTCTCCAGCCTCCAAAATCCATACTTTTATCAACTAGATTTCTAGAAGAAAACTACAGATCACAGTACTTTTTCTCAGTCTTTGATAGTTGTCCTGTCTCTGTTGAATGAAGCCCAAACTCAATAAGAATGGAACTCCAGGTCTATACTTAGACTTATATTCCATCTCCTGATCAGTTTAGCTGTACTACTTTGTGCCTCCAAAGTCATCTGATGCTCAAGCTTTTGCTCCAGCTGCTCCTTCAAGAATAAATAACCCATATCCTTTTCTATTCCTGTACTGTTATATCATCAGGCTGCTGCTTGTGGAAATACTGCACATATTTCAAGGTTTAATATTTTGGCACAGGGATCAAATTAGTATAATAGGTCACTGAAGAAATAACTTTTTCATATGGAACATTAAATTCTCTGAATCAGAAGACAGCTTTTAACATTTTGTACTTCTTTCTTTAGTACCAGTTAGGGCAAGTAGGCATGGAGTAGGATTAATTTATCTTTATATAATTTATCTTTGTTTCCCTCACAGTATCTGAAGCATATATGTTTAATGACTAACCACTGATCTGAAGAAAGAGGCTTTTTGTTTATTTTATTTATTTTTTTTGGGGGGGGTCCACACCTGGCAGCGCTCAGGGATTACTCCTGGCTTTACGCTCAGAAATCACTCCTGGCAGGCTTGGGAGACCATATATGGTGCTGGGATTTGAACGAGTCCTTCTGCATGCATGGCCTTACCTCCATGCTCTCTCTCTGGTCCTGAGGCTTTTGTATTTTTGGGCCTCACCTGGTTGTACTCAGGGGTTATACTGGTTCTGCAATAAGGAATTACTCCTGGCAGTGTTTAGTAAACCATATGGGGTACCAGAGATGGAACCTGGATTAACTGTATGCAGGGCATTCACCCTATCTACTGTACTAGCTTTTCAGCCCTTAGCTATATTTTAAAAAGGTATTATTATGTGGGGCATCACATATGGTCTTATGAGCACTGCCAGGAGTGATTTTTGAATGCATAGCCAGAAGTAATACCTGAGTATGGCCAGATATGGCTCTAAAACCAAAGGGGGAAATAATTAGTATAGTAGGGGCCGGGCGGTGGCGCTAAAGGTAAGGTGCCTGCCTTGCCTGTACTAGCCTTGGATGGACCGTGGTTCAATCCCCCGGTGTCCCATATGGTCCCCCAAGCCAGGAGCAACTTCTGAGCACATAGCCAGGAGTAACCCCTGAGCGTTACCGGGTGTGGCCCAAAAACCAAAAAAAAAAAAAAAAAAATTAGTATAGTAACATTTTGGGGAATGGCCAATAATGCTTACATGCTGGGTGGTTGAAGCACATCTTTCTCAACCAGGGGCCATATGTTATCCTGGTACTTCCAGGATATTCCAAAAGGCTACAGATGAAAACTGTATGGCTATGGCACAAAAATCTGGGGCCATTCAGCAGGATGGGGGACACAAGACGAAAACAATGTCAGAAAAGACAGTGCAAAAACTTACAATGGTAAAAGATTTGGTGTTGAAATATTGTATGCCTGAAACCCAATCATGAAAAACTGTAATTTAACAGTCACTACATTAAAATAAAGACTGGGGGCCGGAGAGATAGCATGGAGGTAAGGCTTTTACCTCTCATGCAGAAGGTCGGTAGTTCAAATCCCGGCATCCCATATGGTCCCCTGAGCCTGCCAGGAGTGAATGCTGAGCATAGAGCTAGGAGTAACCCCTGAGTGCCGCTGGGTGTGACTCCAAACCAAACTCCCCCCCAAAAAATAGACTGGGGCCATGGTTGGAAAAGGCCGAGAATCTCTAGTTAAACTACTCATACTATCGGCAAAATGGTCTTACCACTTTTCCTGAGAAGTTCTCCTTTTCGGGATTTATCCAGGTTTTCAAGAAATTGTTCAAAAATTTTTACATAAGGAGCTAGACTCGTCTTCTTATAATCTAAATTATGAAGAACATGAGCTTTAATTAGTACTTTTGTGGCAATAATATTAATCTGAAAGCATGAACTTTAAGTTTCTTGTAAGAATTCTTTGGAGGGGGCTGGAGCAATATATTGGGTAGGGTGTTTGCCTTGAAAGTGGTCAACCAGGGTTTGATCCACAGCATCCCATATGATCCCTTGTGCCCTTCAGGAGTGATTCCTGATTGCACAGTCATGAGTAACCCCTGAGTATCATTGGATGTGGCTCCCAAAATAGTACCCTACCCACTGTACTATTGCTCTGGCCCCCAGAGGAAGCTTTTTTTGGTTTGTGGGTTACACCTGGCAGCACTCAGGGGTTACTCCTGCATGCAAGGCAAACGTCCTATCTCCATGCTATCTCTCTGGCCTCCAGAGGAAGACTTTTAAGTGTAAAGCTTTAGTGTGTTCTCTCCCTGGCACTACAAAACAAACTAACAGGGGCTGGAGAGATAGCATGGAGGTAAGGCGTTTGCCTTTCATGCAGGAGGTCATCGGTTCGAATCCCGTGTCCCATATGGTCTCCCGTGCCTGCCAGGAGCACAGAGCCAGGAATAACCCTTGAGCACTGCCGGGTGTGACCCAAAAATCACAAAAAACAAAACAAAACAAAAACAAAAACAAAAAAACCACAAACTAACAAAACAAAAACCCTCCCCCAAAAGTAAATAAACAACTCCCTCCAAATCAAAAGAGGAGTGGGGCTAGTTTCTTCTGTTTTAGTCACATACAGCTAGTCAAAAAGATATATTCCTAGTGACAATGATGACCATTTTAGGCAATGCACAATTCTAATTTGCTTTTTGGGCCACACTTGGTCAGGAATCAACCCTGAAGGATATTGGGGGACCATATAAGGTACCAGGAATTGAACCTGGGTTGGCTGCATGCAACCAGAGTCCTGGACTATCTTTCTAGCCCCAAACTGGAATCTATTTTATTTTAGTTTTGCACAGGGGTTACACCTGGTGGGCTCGGGAACCATATGGGATGACGAAGATCAAACTGAAGTTGGTCATTTTCAAGGCAAAGATCCTTCCTTCTGTGCTATTTCGCTTCAACCCCCAAACTGGAATCTTTTTTTTTTTTTTTTTTTGAGAGGGAGCCACAGCCATTGTCGCTCAGGGGTTACTTCTGGCACTGCACTCAGATATCTCCTGGCAGGCTCAGGGGAATCAAACCCGGGTCTGTCCCTGGTCGGTTGCGTGCAAGGCAAATGCACTGCCGCTGTGCTATCACTCCGGCTCCAAAACTGTACTCTTTTGCTAGTGTTTCTTGGGTGTTTGGATTCAAATAATAACCTAGACAGTTTAGCAGTATAGATTTTAGTATTTGAATGCTGCTTAGTAGATAATTACTGACTCAAATGGATTAAGCAGAAATTTGGCAGTAAATGAAGATAATCAACATTTGTCAATGAGCTGATTTTAGGTTAAATTTGGGGGCCAGAGAGATAGCACAGTGATAAGGCGTTGGCAGACCCGGGATGGAAATGGGTTTGATTCCTGGCATCTCATACCAGAAGTGATTTCTGAGGGAAGAGCCAGGAGTAACCCCTGAGTGCCACTAGGTGTGACCCCCACCCCCAAATCTTAAGAGTGACAGGTTATTTATATTAAAAACTCATGTTAAAACAAATTCTGATGCATTATTTTACCTCTAGTTCTATGTTTGGTTTCAGATTCATCTTCATTCTTCTCCTTTTCTTCTTCATTAGCAAAAATGGCATCCAATTCATGGCAGATGGAACTACAATTAGGAGAATTTTGGTTTGTTCATAGCATTGATGCTCAGAGTTTATTCTGGATCACCTGCCTGCAAGGCAAGTGCCTTACTGGCTGTATTATCTCTCCACCCCCAAATAAGATAATCATTCTTTTCTTTTTTGGTTTATGGGCCACACCTGGCAGTGCTCAGGGCTGAATCCTGGCTCTGTGAGTAGGGATCACTCCTGACAGAGCTCAAGGGATCTTATGGGGTGCCGGGGATCAAACCCAAGTTGGAAAACAAAACAAAAAACCCAAGTTGGGGGGGAGTGGAGCAATAGATAGCACAGTAGGTAAGGCGTTTACCTTGCATGCAACTGAATCAGGTTTGATATCCGGTATCCCATGTTTCCTGAGCCTGCCAGAAGTAATTTCTGAGCACAGAGTCAGATGTACCACCGGGTGTGGGCCCCCACCCCCAAATACAAATTGGCTGCAAGGCAAGTACCCAACTCATTGCACTATCACCCTGGCCCCAAATAAAAGAATTTTAAAATTGGTTTGTGGTCAGCAATACCCAGTATATGCTAACAATTGATCCAACTTGATTAGAAAAAAACAAAAGAGAGCGAGATAATACAATGGGCAGGGTGCTTGCCTTGTATGCAGTCACCATGGATTTAACCCCTGGCACCCTCTATATTCCCTAAGCCTTTATAAGAGTGATCTCGGGCCCGGAGAGATAGCATAGGAGCGTTTGCCTTGCAAGCAGCCGATCCAGGACCAAAGGTGGTTGGTTTGAATCCTGGTGTTCCATATGGTCCCCCGTGCCTGCCAGGAGCTATTTCTGAGCAGACAGCCAGGAGTAACCCCTGAGCACTGCTGGGTGTGACGCCCCCCCCCCAAAAATAAGAGTGATCTCTAAGTGCAGAGCTAGAAATAAGCCCTGAGCACAACTGGGTGTGGCCCTGCCAAAAAAGAAAAAAAGTACATGGAAGATTAAATTTGGAATATTCTAGAACTATAAGCTCTCTTTGAGAAAAAAAATTTGTTTTTTGGTTTTTGGATCACACTCACCAGGACTCAGGGATTACTTTTGGCTCTGCACTCAGGAATCACTCCTGATGGATTTGGGGACCATATGGGCTGCCAGAAATTAAACCCAGCTGTGCACAATGAAAGCATTCTCTCCTCGTGCTATAGGTCTGGCCCAAAGACTGGGAAATGTTAAAGAATTTTTACTTTCTTTCAAGTTAGCTTCCAACTTATTTGTGTTAAAAAATCTTTCTTGAGACCAGAGTGATAGTATAGCGGTAGGGCGTTTGCCTTGCATGTGGCCAACACAGGACAGACCACAGTTCAAATCTGGGCATTCCATATGGTCCACCAAGCCTGTCAGGTGTGACCCAACCCTCCCCCCAAAAAATCACTTACATATTTGTAGCTGAAGAAGTCAGAGAGTACCATGGGTAAAAAAGTGCTTCCCTGGGACACGGTTAAACCTGGGTTCATTCCCAAGTATACCATATGGTCCTCGAGCAGTGTCAGAAGTGGTTCCCTGAGCACGGAGCCTAAGGTAAGCTCTGAGCACTGCTCAGGGGTTGATATGCCTCCTCTCCCCCCAAATAACAGTAGTTAAAAAATTATATGGAATGTCTAGGAAGTACATTTTTCTTTTTTTTTTGGTTTTTGGGCCACACCTGGCAGTGCTCAGGGTTTACTCCTGGCTGTCTGCTCAGAAATAGCTCCTGGCAGGCACGGGGGACCATGTGGGACACCGGGATCCGAACCAACCACCTTTGGTCCTGGATCAGCTGCTTGCAAGGCAAACGCTGCTGTGCTATCTCTCCGGCCCGGAAGTACATTTTTCAGCTTGACAACATTGTATGGTTTCAGAGCAATTGCATTTTGGTTGACTCTGTTTTTTTTTTTCCCAGACCACACCCTTTTGATGCTCAGGGGTTACTCCTGGCTAAGCGCTCAGAAATTGCCCCTGGCTTGGGGGGACCATATGGGACGCCAGGGGATCGAACCCTGGTCTTTCCTTGGCTAGCGCTTGCAAGGCAGACACCTTACCTCTAGCGCCACCTTGCCGGCCCAGCAACTGCATTTTGGGAAGGATCAAATCTACTCCACTTCAAATTCTGAACAATTATAAAACAGATATTGAGGGATTTAAAACATACCTTATGGTTGGAACAGTAAATGGATTAAACTGATCTACTTTTCGTAGATCAATAGGCACAGAAATTCGACCTGTAAGAATGAAAAGTTATAAACTGATGATTATGGGATAGAAATCACTATAGGCTCTTACTATTTTTGGCTAAATTTTAGTGTGTAAGGCTTATCAAAATGATTAGATTAGGGCCTGAGAGATAACATGGAGGTAGGGCATTTGCCTTGCATGTAGAATGATAGTGATTTGAATCCTGGCATTCCATATGGTCTCCCGAGCCTGCCAGGAGCGATTTCTGAGCGTAGAGCCAGGAGTAACCCCTAGTGCTGCTGCCAGGTGTGACCCAAAAACCAAAAACCAAAAACTAAAAAAAAATAGATTAGTTAAGAACAATATATAGGGGACTGACTAGATAGCTCAAAAAGCTAGGGGCCGGAGAGATAGCACAGCAGTGTTTGCCTTGCAAGCAGCCAACCCAGGACGTAAGGTAAGGTGGTTGGCTCGAATCCCGGCGTCCCCGTGCCTGCCAGGAGCTATTTCTGAGCAGATAGCCAGGAGTGACCCCTGAGCACTGCTGGGTGTGACCCAAAAACCAAAACCAAAACAAACAAAAAAAAGGCTTTCCTGCAGGATGCTCGGGTTTGACTCCTAGAACTACATGCTCCCCCACCATTGCAAAGAGCAGCTCCTGATGACCAAGGAGTAGACACAAACCGACTCCCCTCACTGCAAATTTAGAAATTAAAAGTAAAAATATTTTTATCTCTTAAAAAAAAAAAAAGAAAAAATACTTTATTTCTAAACAAAACAAAAACAAACATATACTATAAAGCAGGTGTAAAAAGCTACTGAGTTATTTATTACTTAGTTTTTCTTTTGGCACCTGGGTAGTGGTCACACCCAGAAATTACTCCTGGCTCTGCTCAGAGGACCATATGGGGATTAAACCCTAAGACCTACCAGGAGAGAACCCTGAGCACTATGAAGTGACCCCAAATCCAACAACTGGGGCCAGAGTGATAGCACTCCGGTAAGAAGCACTCTGGTGGTAAAATGCCTGACTTGAAAGCTACCATATTGAGACGGCCCCCCTCTAATCTTTAATACAGGGGTCCTCAAACTTTTTAAACAGGGGGCCAGGGGCCCGGAGAGATAGCACAGAGGTGTTTGCCTTGCAAGCAGCCAATCCAGGACCAAAGGTGTTTGGTTCGAATCCCGGTGTCCCATATGGTCCCCCGTGCCTGCCAGGAGCTATTTCTGAGCAGACAGCCAGGAGTAACCCCTGAGCACTGCCGGGTGTGGCCCAAAAACCAAAAAAAAAAAAAACAAACAGGGGGCCAGTTCACTATCCTTCAGACTGTTGGAGGGCCAGATTACAGTAAAAACAAAAATTATGAACAAATTTCTATGCACACTGCATATATCTTATTTAGAAGTGAAGAAACAAAATGGGAATAAATACAATATGTGGCCCGCGGGCCGTAGTTTGAGGACCATTGCTTTAATAACACAGGCATATTTATTCCTAACCAGAGATATACCTGTTAAAACAAAAAGTAACTTTCATTTTCCTTTAGATTACTTTCTTTATACAGTACCTGTCTTAGGGTGAACACTAAAAGGGCTCTTCAATAAATGGTTGATTCCTTTACTAACATTGATATCCAGCCGTGGGAAACAATACTGGAGCATGATCTCCCACTCAAACCAAGGTCCACACTTGTCATTTTTGCTATTACTCTAAAAGAGGATACAAATCCAGCACATGAGCATTAGTAGGAAATTTTAAGAATTCCCTTAAAAGTGGTTATTAAAATCGTGTTATCTTTAACTTAAAACAATCAAAACGTAAGAGTTGTAGTATCTGAAATATAGGTATCAGTATCAACGGAATCTACCTGGTAACTGTTGGCTGCATTTTTCAAATGTTCCCAACGCTGTACTGAGTTGTGACTCTTTTGGAAATGACGCTGAAGATCATTATGAAGTGGTAAGAGGTCATTAAGGAGCACACTCATTTATCGAACATCAGTGAAAAAATATATTTTCAGTAATTTATTACAACAGGGATGGGTAAAGCTTATATAATATCTTCTAAAAATGTAAAATTTGACGCTGGAGCTACAATACAGTATGAGAATGGCTCTTGCCTTCAACACTAGTCGAATACTGGCATCCCATATGAGTCCTACCATGAGTGCTCTCTGAGTAGAGCCAGAAGTAAGCCCTGAACATTGCAACTTGGTGTAGTTCAAGAGGTCCCTTTAAAAATGGAAATTTGGGCCCGGAGATATAGCACAGGGCGTTTGCCTTGCAAGCAGCCGATCCAGGACCTAAGGTGGTTGGTTCGAATCCTGGTGTCCCATATGGTCCCCCGTGCCTGCCAGGAGCTATTTCTGAGCAGACAGCCAGGAGTAACCCCTGAGCAACACTGGGTGTGGCCCAAAAGCCAAAAAAAAAAAAAAAAAAAAGGAAATTTTAAAATATTAAACCGCATATCCTTAAGAAATACTCTGGAGAAAGGCATGCTCAAGTATACAATAAAATTTAGAAATGTTGTTTTGTGGGGCTGGCGATGTGGCGCTAGAGGTAAGGTGTCTGCCTTGCAAGTGCTAGCCAAGGAAGGACCTCGGTTCGATCCCACAGCATCCCATATGGTCCCCCCAAGCTAGGGGCAATTTCTGAGCACTTAGCCAGGAATAACTCCTGAGCATCAAACGGGTGTGGCCCGAAAAAAAAATGTTGTTTTGTATGTATTTCGACAAAATGAGTGAGCATTCTTCAAAGATATTTTTTTGTTTGTTTTTTTGGCAGCACCCAGGTTACTCCTGCTCAGGGGTTACTCCTGATTCTACGCTCAGAAATTACCTGAAATCACTCTTGGCAGGCTCAGGGGACCTAAGCCTGGGATTGAACCCAGGTCCGTCCTGGGTTGGCCACTTGCGAGGCAAATGCCCTACCACTGTGCTATCTCTCCGGGCCCATAAAAGTGCGTAAGTTTTGTGTAAAAAAGATTAAATTTCGATATGATCCAGCAATTCCACTTGTTGGCAATTAACCCAAGTGCCCAAAAACTATTCAGAAAAAAAATTTACACTTCTATGTTCATTGCAGCACTGTTCACAATAACGAAAATCTGGAAACAATCCCAAATGCCCAAGAACAGATGACTGGGGGCCGGGCGGTGGCGCTGGAGGTAAGGTGCCTGCCTTGCCTGCGCTAGCCTAGGACGGACCGCGGTTCGATCCCCCGGCATCCCATATGGTCCCCCAAGAAGCCAGGAGCAACTTCTGAGCGCATAGCCAGGAGTAACCCCTGAGCGTCACAGGGTGTGGCCCAAAAACCAAAAAAAAAAAAAAAAAAAAAAAAAAAGAACAGATGACTGGATAAAGAAATGATTATATGGGGCCGAGGCAATAGCACAGCGGTAGGCTGTTTGCTTTGCACACAGCTGACCCAAGGTGGACCTGGATTCGATCCTCAGGGTCCTACATGGTCCCCCAAGCCAGGAGCGATTTCTTTTTTTTTTGTTTTGTTTTGTTTTTTTGTTTTTGGGCCACACCCCTTTGACGCTCGGGGGTTACTCCTGGCTATGTGCTCAGAAATCGCCCCTGGCTTGGGGGGACCATATGGGACGCCGGGGGATCGAACAGTGGTCCGTTCCTTGGCTAGCGCTTGTAAGGCAGACACCTTACCTCTAGCGCCACCTTCCAAGCCCCGCCAGGAGCGATTTCTGAGTGCAGAGTCAGGAATAACCCCTGAGCGTTACTGGGTATGGCTCAAAGACAAACAAACAAAAGAAATGATTACACATATAAACAATGGAATACTACTCTACTACAGAAAAGATGAAATAGTGTAATTTGCTGCTATATGGATAGATCTGGAGAGTATCAAGTTGAATGAAATTAGGAGAGGGACAGATACAGAATCATCTCTCTTTTTTTGTGCTTGGGTCACACCGGCAGCACTAAGGGTTTATTCCTGGCTCTATGCTCAGAAGTTCTCCTGGCAGGCTCGGGGACCATATTCGATGCTGGGATTTGAACCACTGTCCTGCATGCAAGGCAAACGCCTTACCTCCATGCTATCTCTCCGGCCCAGAATCATCTCTCTTATACGTCGCATATAACGAAACAACGACTACTTAAAGGTAATGGAAACCAAAACTGATCTTTAGTGGGAAGTATACCACTATAGGGACATTGGGGAGTGAAAGGGAGTACACTGGGGCAATGGTAGGGACACACACACACACACACACACAAAGAAAATCATAGTATGAATACAATTAGCTCACACAGAAATAATCTTGGAAAGGATATTTTCAGGAACAAGGGCTAAAATCTTATCCCAGTTTTCTTTGTTTTCAAGAATATCTTGACCAACCAGGGCATATTCTTCAAAATATTTTTGTATTATATCTATAGATTTTCTGTAGGCAAAACAAAAACAGACCACTCATATATACCACATAGCTTTTGTTCTGTCTGAGAAATTAGTGCTTATTTTTACTGAATTTCTAGAACTACGCATAAAGTGTGAATTATACTACTTTGAAGTCAGAGCTATGAGAGAGAAAATCCAAGGAATTTTGTTTATTTTTCAAATTGTACAACTTTGAATATTAATATGTAGTAAGGATAGAAAGCAGGGGCCGTACAGATAGCACAGCGGTAGGGCATTTGCCTTGCAAACAGCCGATCCAGGATGGACAGTAGTTTGATTCTCAGCATCCCACATGGTCCCCCATGCCTTCCAGGAGCAATTTCTGAGCACAGAGCCAGGAGTAACCCTTAAGTACCGCTGGGTTTGATCCCCCTCCCCTCAAAAAAGATAGAAAGTAACCAGGTCTGGACAACATAATGTCCTGACAGTAGTAGCATGTGGGATACAGTTTATAGTTTCTTCTCTTGTTTGTCTTTTTATTTGTTTTTGGGCCATATATGGCTGTGATTAGGGCTTACTCCTGGCACTATGCTCAAGGACAATAGCAATGTCCCTAGTAGGCTTGGGATGCTGGGGACTGAACCTGGGTCAGATGCACCCTAATTGCCATACTACCTCTCCAGTCTCTTAATTATGTTTTAAACATTTCAATTTAAAAATTTCATGTGAGGCTGGAGCAATAGCACAGCGGTAAGGTGTTTGCGTTGCATGCAGCCGATCCAGGATGGATGGTGGTTTGAATCCTGGCATTCAATATTGTCCCCCGAGGCCTGCTAGGAGTGATTTCTGAGCACAGAGCCAGGAGTGACCCAAAAACCAAAAAAAAAAAAAAAATTTTTTTTTTTCAATCAGGGCCATACACATAGCACAGTGGTAGGGCATTTGCCTTGCACACAGCTGATCCAGGATGAATGGTGGTTCGAATCCCAGTATCGCTTATAGTCCCCTGTGCCTGCCAGGAGTGATTTCTGAGTGCAGAGCCAGGAGTAAACCCTGAGTGCCACTGGATATGACCCAAAACAAACAAACAAACAAACAAAAAAATTTCAACCATGCTTAGCAATTTGTAAACAGACTTTACATTTACTGCTTACTTGCCACCACTCTATGGGATAGGTAGAGAATCCAACATTTTACAAAAGTCATAGCAAGTGGCAGAATAGAAATATTTACTTACGGGGGCCGGGCGGTGGCGCTGAAGGTAAGGTGCCTGCCTTGCCTGCGCTAACCTTGGACGGACCGAGGTTCGATCCCCCGGTGTCCCATATGGTCCCCCAAGCCAGGAGCAACTTCTGAGCACATAGCCAGGAGTAACCCCTGAGCGTTACCGGGTGTGGCCCAAAAACCCAAAAAAAAAAAAAAAGAAAAAAAAGAAATATTTACTTACAATACTATACTCTACTACTACTATTACTAGTGATATAATCAGTATGCAACCAACATATCAGGTTATGAATCTTAAATTTATCAGTTACTTGTGAGATGTTAAACAAATTACACACTCTATGTCACTTTTCTTTTCTTTTCTTTTTTTTTTTTGTGGTTTTTGGGTCATACCCGGCAATGCTCAGGGGTTATTCCTGGCTCCAGGCTCAGAAATTGCTCCTGGCAGGCACGGGGGACCATATGGGACGCCGGGATTCGAACCGATGACCTCCTGCATGAAAGGCAAACACCTTACCTCCATGCTATCTCTCCGGCCCCTCTATGTCACTTTTCTATCTCTAAGCAGAACACTGAGATAATTTCTTGAACCTCATTGAATTGTGAAGACCAATGAAAACAAAAGACCTTCCATGAATACAGCAGTATAAAATAACCCTCATTTAATGTAACATTAGCTGCTATTATTATCAAATACTATCCCAGCAGAAAAAATGACAACTTAAACTTTTTCTACAAACCTGATGAAAGGGTGAATTTTTTCACTCAGATGAACTTTCTTTTTAACATCTTGACCTCCCTGAAAAATAAAACATCATATAAAAGAACTTCAAAAAATATATAGTAAAACAACTTAAAATTTCTTCAACATATTCAAAATAGTTTTATTACACTGTAAGTATAGAGGCCGAAACTATAGCCCAGTGTGTAGGGCGTTTGCCTTGCATAAGGTTGCACCAGGTTCGATCCCTGGCATTCCATATGTCCCCTCTGTCAGGAGTGATTTCTGAGTGCAGAGTCAAAAAAGTACTGCTGAGCACTGCCGGGTATGGTCTCCCCCCAAAAGTAAACTGTAAGCACAGAAGCCTGAATATTTTAGTTTTGCTTTGTGTTTTGGGTGCCAAGGATCAAACTCAGAGTCCAGACAAGCAAGGCATGTGCTTTTATTATTATGGATGCAAGGATGTTATTTATGTAGTTTGATTGCCTACAAAATTCTAGGTTAATGACATAACTGAGCTAGAAATGTAAAATAGTCTTCCTGGCATAAAGGAGAACACTTACAACAGCATATGAAATATCTGTTTGTGGGAGGGGCCATATCCTTTGACAGTAGGCCTACTCATGTGGACATTCAGTTTGGTTTCCAGGTCAACACTGCAGTACTTCTCAGGCCAGTGCTGCTAGGGGCTTAAAGGGCTATATTCAATGACTGGGCGGCTCAAGTGTGCCAGGGATTGAATGCAAGGTCTTGAGCATCCCAGGCTTGCACTTCAGCCCTTAAGTATAAAATAATTAACCCTAAGTTATAAAATATCTTAAAATGTAGGCATTATAATTTTACCTGATTTACTGGCAGAATTATCTATTCTGAAATGTGGACATTATAAAAGATGATTGAGGGGTTAAAGATAGTACAAGAATAAAGGTACTTGCTCTGCACATGGCAGACCCTGATTTGATCCTCGAAACTATCAGGAGTAACATTGAGCAGAGCCAGGAGTAAGCCTTCACTGCAACTGGTTGTGACCAAGACATACCCTCCCTCACCCAAGATGATTAATTTTTTTTTTATGTGAGCAATACCTAGTGGTGCTAGATAGCCACATATTACCAGATATTGAACTCAGGGCATATGCTCTACACTTAAGCTATCTCCCAGCTCTGAGAGTTTAATTCCGTGACTAAACCTATCAGACCAGGCATTATCTATCCTAGAGATTAGAGTGTATCTCAAGATGAGATGTGTACTCTCAGCATTTTTTCCCCTGGAGAAGCCTGGTTCTGTCTTGAACAAAAGTCTTCCTCTAGCCCCTCAAGTTTCTCTAAATAAAACACTTTCACTTCACTAAAAAAACATAACAACAAAGCATATAAGGCTTGGTAACATCTAAGCAGATAGAGAAAATGTCATTTATATGACATTAAAGAAGAGTTTACCTGAGTAGGAGAGATTACTATAGTGGAAGGATGCTTGCTTTGTGTGTGGTCAACCTAGGTTTGATTCCTGACATCCCATATGGAACCCAAGCACTCTCAGGAATGATTACAGAGTGTGGAGCCAAGAGTAACCTGAACATCACCCTCTGTGGCCCAAATATCAAAGGCTAAAAAAAAAAAAGAGCGGGGGGCCGGAGAGATAGCATGGAGGCAAGGCATTTGCCTTTCATGCAGAAGGTCATTGGTTCAAATCCTGGCATCCCATGTGGTCCCCCAAGCCTGCCAGGAGCGATTTCTGAGCCTAGAGCCAGGAGTAACCCCTGAGCACTGCCGGGTGTGACCCAACCCCCCCCCCCCCCAAAAAAAAAAAGCTTGCTTACCTTTACAAGACTCAAATACTCAACTATCCCAGAACGCACAGTGGAAGATAATTTTCGAACTGATTCATCACAGACCCAACAATGAACACCTCTCCTTCCAGAGTACACCCAGAGACGATGCTTAAATCCAAAATCCTCTGAGGAAGACAGAAATAATAGGTTTTATACATCAGATTTTGTGATGTCAGAAATTGAACCCAGGGTGTCATACGTGCGAGGTATGTACTCTACCACTGAGCTATATCCCTGACAAAAATATTTTACTAAAAACATTTTTTTTGGGGGGGGCGTCTATACTCAGGGGTGTTTAGGGGCTATTTCTGGTAAGGCTCAATGTAATCTATTCAGTGTTGGGATTTTTGTTGTTTGTTTCGAGGCTCTACCTAATGATGCTCAGGGGTCACTCCTGGTTCTGCACTCAGAAATCATTCCTGGCAGACTTGGGGCATCAAATGGGATACTGGGGGTTAAACCTAGATCAGCAGTATTCAAGGCAAATACTCTGTTGGCTGTAATATTGCTCTGGCCTTGCAGTGTTGGGACTGAACTGAGATTGGCCACATATAATACAAGTGCCTAACTTTACAAATGAAAGGACCAAATTTGATCACTGGCACCACATTATCAGTCCCTGAGCACCACCATAAAAATTTCCTGAGAATAGAGCCAAGAACAAGTCCACATCCATAAACTCCTGCTTATCTCTTCAATTTCATTTTGTTTTTGGGCTATACCTGGCAATTTTCAGGGGTTATTTCTGGCTGTCTTTAGGGTACCATATGGGATACCAGGGATTAAATTTGGGTTGGCCACATGTAATGCAAATGCCATACCTACTGTCCTATCACTCTGGCTCCAACTTTTTCTTCTTCTTCTTCTTCTTTTTTTTTTTTTTTTTCTGGTGTTTTTTGAGTCATATCCAACAGTGCTCAGGGGTTACTCCTAGCTCCCCAAAAAAAGACACTATTGATACTTGCCTTTCAATGCTCGGTCAATAATGCGTATAGCCATTGTCATGAGAGTCCAGCACTTGGAGCATATATCTGCAGAACTGGAGCAGAGCCATCATCACTTACTATTAATGATATCACCTGCCCACCCATGCTCGTGCTAGGGAGGTGACACTCACCTACAACATCTCCTTACATCGTCATAGTCTGTCATGTCAATATCAAACACCAGCTCTTTTTCTTGTGCCTGGAAAGCTCCCAGCTTTACTGTATTGTGTTGATTGGGCTACAAGTACAATATAACAAGTCTTTAAGAGCTGTCACGACGGGCCAGATTGGTAGTACAGTGGTAGGGTGTTTGCCTTGCATGCAGCTGATCCAGGATGGACGGGGGTTCCATCTCCAGCATCCCATATGGTTTCCTGAGCCTGCCAGGAATGATTTCTTCTTTTTTGTTTTTTGGGCCACACCCAGTGACGGTCAGGAGTTACTCCTGGCTATACACTCAGAAATCGCTCATGGCTTGGGGGACCATATGAGACGTCAAGGATCAGTCCAGGTCAGCTACATACAAGGCAAATGCCCTACTGCTGTGTTTCTGCTCTGCCCTCCCCCAACCACCCAGGAGTGCTGAATCAGGAGTAATCCCTGAGCACTGCCGGGTGTGGTCCCACCCCCAAACCCCGCAAAAAAAAAAAAAAAGAAAAAAAAGTCTAAAAGAAAAAGAGCTGTCATTATGTCAAATACGTTTGTTTTTCAAACACATCTGGCATTGTGGAGGGGTCATCCTTAGCAGTACTTGGGGACTATATATTCAGATCTGAATCTATCAAGTACATTGAGGAAAATATAGGTCAGAAATGTGGCCATTTCTCTGAACATTCCAAGACCTAGGCCTCAAAAGTCTTTAATGACACGATGCTAATGGCAAAGGCCACCCAATCAAATCTGAACAAATGGGACTACATCAAACTAAAAAATTTCTGAATGGTCCCCCGTGCCTGCCAGGAGCTATTTCTGAGCAGACAGCCAGGAGTAACCCCTGAGCACTACCAGGTGTGGCCCAAAAACAAAAACAAAAAAAACAAAACAAAACAAAAATACAGGGAACAATTTGTGTATTTTTTTTTCTCCTGGAGGTTTTTCCCAGACACAGGCTGCATTTCTCAGAAGCTTTGCTAAAAATAAAGGTTGCCTAAAAAAAACAACAACAATGGTTGGCTGGATATAGTTTTTGCTACCCTGTAGCTCCTCTTGCCTTTTCCCTCTACTCTGGTCCTTTCTCTGACCAACCTCTTGCTTTGGTCCTAACCCTAGCTCTCTCTCCCCATCTCTCTGCTCAGGGGATGGCTGTAAGGTCCTATCTTCCATACCCTGCTTGTTCTTCCATTAAACTCGGTCTCCTCAAAAACCCTTTCTTGTCAGAGTTGTGCCTGCTTGGCTTCAGGCATTTGGGCTCTGGCACTAGAGTATAGTGGAGAGAAGGAAAGAAATTGAGTGGAGAAAGATGTGAAATAACGAGGGAGAAGGGCCAAGGGCTAAGGTGCATTGGTAGTGTGAGAAAGGAGAGAGCTAAGTATCCAAGCTTCGGAGTCAACAGCAATAAAATTGTGAGACCCAAATTATAACAACCAGACTCAGAGGGGTGATATTTGTAATGGCAGACTGGGTTGGGGCTGGTGGTGGTATGGGATGGACTTTATATACATAGTACTTGACTATGGATAATTTTGTAAATCACAATGCTTTTAAATAAAAATAACTCAAAGGAAATATTTGAAACAAAATATGAAGTAAGTCAGAAGGAAAATGAGTACTGAAGGATTATACCATTACATTTTTTTTTTTTTTTTGGTTTTTGGGTCACATCCGGTGGTGGTCAGGGGTTAAAAATTACAGGGGTCGGTGCCGGAGAGATAGCATGGAGATAAGGCATTTGCCTTTCATGCAGAAGGTCATTGGTTTGAATCCCGGCATCCCATATGATCCCCTGAGCCTGCCAGGAGCGATTTCTGAGTGTGGAGCCAGGAATAACCCCTGAGCACTGCTGGATGTGACCCCCCCACAAAAAAATTACAAATTACAAAAAAAATTATTCCTGGTGTGCCTGGTGGATCATATAGAATATTGAGAATTGAACCTGTTAGCTGTATGCAAGGCAAGCATATACTGCTATACTACCACTTTGTCCCCTATACCACTACAAAAAGACAAAAAATTGGGGCCAGAGTGATAGCACAGCAGTAGGGCGTTTGCCTTGCATGCGGCCAACCCTGGACCTACTCCGGCATATTGTAGGGTCCCCCAAACCTACCAGGAGCGATCTCTGAATGCAGAGTCTATAGTAACCCCTGAGCACTGCCTGGTGTGACCCCAAAACAAACAAACAACCCCCCCCAAAAGTTGAACAGACAAAAAGAAAAAAAAGGAACAGTGGCTGAGAATGGAGCTAGAACAGTGGGTAGTATTGCACACAGGCAAGGTATCCCATGTGTTCCAGGCATCACATGTGGTCCCTTGAGCATTGCTAGGAGCACCAACCGGTGTGGCCCCAAACGATAAACAAAAAAAAAAAAAAAAAAAAGGGAAAAGAAACAGTGGACATCAACCATAGGACTAAGGTTACTGAAAGGAAAGTGAGAAGGAAAAACACACATTTCATAAGGGTCATCTAAAATAAAAAGAAAACAACAAAATACATAAAAAATAAAACCCAACTTCTTACTCGGTGGGTATAGACTGCACCAATATCAATCTTGTATGGATTCAATTTCTGCATCTCCTTTTCCAGCTCACTCTGGTTGTTGAACGACTGGTATCGAATGTAAATATCATCTTTCAGGGTGAATGAGAATTCACGGTGTTGAAAGTAATTCTTTACCACTGCAAAAGAAACATACATTTAAAATTTAATTCAGTGCAGGATATTAGTCAATGAGAAGAGATATTTTAATCAGCCTTCTGTGCCTTAACTGTGCTGTGCTGTGTGTGTGTGTGTGTGTGTGTGTGTGTGTTCCAAGATCTGGACACATAGTCAAAGTGTGCATAATTGTATATGACATAATTACACAACACAATTCAAAGCTCTAAGTAATCCAGCATTCTATAGGAAATTAAATAAAAGGAGGGGAATAAGAAGCTCAAGTGTCTTATTCTTAAATATGTCATGGCTTCTCTTTCTCCTCCACGGGCACTAATAAATGCCCTTGACATCTGACCCAGATGCAGATGTCAACCTCTGCAGCTTCAAGCCACAATCGAGTAACCCTTGGGTTTAGGAATGAAGACAAGTGAGATCCACAACCGAATTGGACTCTGCTTCTTTCACTGAGGCTTCTCGTGGGTCATTTTATCCCCTCTCGGCTTGCTTACACCCTAATAACTTGATGGCCCCCAATACAACCCATACCTGGTGTCTAGGAGCCACTTCCCACTGCCAAGGGAGGACCCAGCCTGTGTTAACTATCCCCCCGCTCCCTTCCACCGTCACCTCCACCATAGTTGAGCCAGCGGTAGTACTGCGAGTATGGAAAGAGCCTGCGGTAATAAAGTTTCAGCAGCTCGGGCAGCTCGGCGGGATCAAACGTCTCCATCACGAAACAGTGAACTGCGACCTCAGCAATTGTCACCAGGAATTGGCGGGAACAACACAAACCTACGCACGCGCACCGTGACCGTGGCGCGCAGACCAAAGGAATGCCGGGAATTGTAGTTTTTCCGGGGTGTGTGATTTACCAGGGCTCGCGAGATCTTAGGTTTGCCCTTAGGTGGGCGGGGACAAGCGGTGAAATTCCAAGATTTTTTTTTTTTTTTTTTTTTGTTTTTGGGCTACACCCGTTTGACGCTCAGGGGTTACTCCTGGCTATGTGCTCAGAAATCGCCCCTGGCTTGGGGGGACCATATGGGACGCCGGGGGATCGAACCGCGGTCCGTTCCTTGGCTAGCGCTTGTAAGGCAGACACCTTACCTCTAGCGCCACCTTCCCGGCCCCAAGAGATTTTTTTTTTTTTTTTTTTTTTGATGTCTCCTATGGTGATGATGCTCAACACTCACCTTGCAGACTGGGAGAACTACGTGGGGTACCAGGGTTAGAACCCGGTTTGGCGGCGTGCAATGCAAGTGTCTTTAGTCGCTGTACTATCTCTCCGGCCCCTGGAACCATCATTTTTTTTCCCGATTATGTATTGAAAATATTGTTATGGTTGGGTGGGGAAAGTGTCACACACCTCACGGTGTTGTGGCCTTTGCACAGCTGTTGCTCTGTGGATCTCTAGCTCAGTGTTTTTCAACCTTTTTGTGCAAAGGCACATTTTGGGGGAGGGGGTCACACGGGGCAGCCCTCAGGGGTTTCTCCTGGCTCTATGCTCAGAAATCGCTCCTGGCAGGCTTGGGGGACCATATGGGATGCTGGGACTCGAACCACCGTCCTTTTGCATGCAAGGCAAACGCCTTACCTCCATGCTATCTCTCCAGCCCTCAAAGCACACTTTTTTTTTTTTTTTTTTTTTTTGGGCCATACCCAGCAGTGCTCAGGGGTTACTCCTGGCTGTCTGCTCAGAAATAGCTCCTGGCAGGCACGGGAGACCATATGGGACACCGGGATTCGAACCAACCACCTTTTGGTCCTGGATCGGCTGCTTGCAAGGCAAAGCCGCTGTGCTATCTCTCCGGGCCCCAAAGCACACTTTTCTTTCTTTCTTTCTTTCTTTCTTTCTTTCTTTCTTTCTTTCTTTCTTTCTTTCTTTCTTTCTTTCTTTCTTTCTTTCTTTCTTTCTTTCTTTCTTTCTTTCTTTCTTTCTTTCTTCCTTCCTTCCTTCCTTCCTTCCTTCCTTCCTTCCTTCCTTCCTTCCTTCCTTCCTTCCTTCCTTCCTTCCTTCCTTCCTTCCTTCCTTCCTTCCTTCCTTCCTTCCTTCCTTCCTTCCTTCCTTCCTTCCTTCCTTCCTTTCTTGTCACACCCAGCAGTGCTCAGAGGTTACTCCTGGCTCTATGTTCAGAAATTGCTCCTGGCAGGCTCAGGGGACCATATGGGACGCCGGGATTCGAACCTATGACCTTCTGCATGAAAGGCAAACGCCTTACCTCCATGCTACCTCTCCGGCCCCAAGCACACTTTTTTCATGAAAAAAAAAAAAAATCATGAGGCACACCACCATTAGAAAATGTTAAAAAAAAAAGTTAAAAAAATTAACTCTGTGCCTATATTGACTATACATAAAGTAAATCTCTTGAATAGGAATCAAATAAACACAAAGAAATTATTTTATAATTACTTTATTATGAAATAAAAAAGCATTTTATAATTGTTCATATTTCTGTTTACTCAGTGCGAAACCTGGGACTGTTTGGCTGAACATAAAGCTGATATTCTGGCAGGTATCGAAGAAAGACACACAACTAGCTCTCTCTCTCTCTCTCTCTCTCTCTCTCTCTCTCTCTCTCTCTCTCTCTCTCTCTCTCGTTTTTATAGTCTGTAACATGCACTTCGGCTCACAAATAGGCCAATCATGCCAAAGCTGCATGTTACAGATGAAATCGGAATTTATCCACGGCACATCAGACAATATCTTACGGAGGCACAGTAGTTGAAAAACGCTGCTCTAGCTAATTTCTCACCTCATTCTTGTAAAGCAGAATTATCACCGAGTAATTCGGCTCCTTATTTCTTGCCCTTGCACAACTAGACTTTCAAATTGATTTCTCTTATGGCTTTATTTAAGAACTCAATTCTGGGCTGGAGAGACAATACAGCAGGTAGGGGCCTGGATTTGATCGGGACATCATATATGGTCACCTGAGCACTGCCAGGAATAATCTCTTAGCATAGACCCAGGAGTAAGCCTTGAGCATCATTGGTTATTGTCCCCAAACCAAAGTAGGAGTGAATTCTTTGGATTATTCTTGAGATCCTTATTGAAATTTTAGGATAACTAAGGTGGGCAATATCTTATGGAACTAATATAAAAGGGAAGAAACAAAGGGTTTATACAGTTTCTACAGTTTCTACTATGTACCGGATTAGTTTTTTCAATAGGAAAAAGGGCATAATAATATATAACATTTGCTATGTTGCCAAGTATCATTATAAGAGTTCTACATAGGAACTGATAGTTATTCCTTTATTTATTTATTTATTTATTTTACTGATAAGGAAACTGTCCAAGGTCATAGAGTCAGTGTATGGCAGTACAAGAAAGGATGACTTTTATGAGACAGACTATGGCTTCATGAGGGGGTGATACAGGATTAAATGAGAGAAAGTAAAGAGTGCCTGGCACAATTTATAGCCCAGAATCATTCAATGTGAGGGCACTTTGCTGTGATGTACTCCGGTGCAGAAATCGTTATCTCAAGTGCCACTTGGAGGCAGTATTGCCTTTTGGATTAGATACCCCTGTGACTTCCCCCAAAATTCTTATGGCGAAAAAGTCTCCCCCAAATTCTTTGCTAAATTGGACAC